>NC_056739.1:377000827-377185827 GCF_019279795.1 Protopterus annectens | reverse complement strand
GACATTTAGAACACATATTCATAATTCTGAAATGTGTCCCACACTGCAGGCCTTTAGCGTGCTAGTGTGAGTGGTATTGACTGCGGTGGGAGCAACCAGTTTTGCTGGACAGTGCATGGCTCAGTTATTCCTGTGTTGTATTGACATGCATGTAGTAGTTGTGCCACAGACTAGGCTGTGGGTCAGGACTGAGGGTGTCCAGATGTGACGCATGCTAGAAATGTAACAGATACATTATGTATAATATATTAATGATATATAATATATTAATAATAATTATATATTTATATATATATATATATATATATATATATATATATATATATATATATATATATATATATATATTAATATGATATTATCACATTACATGATAATAATATATATTACATGATATATTATTAATAATATATTATGGTAAGTGTTTTTGTAAGACATATGTGCATGCCTATAGTGTGTTACACATGACTGGTATGGACATGTGTGTTCAGATGGGTATGACGTGTGACACTGAACTGCCTAGCATTGTAACCCCAATTTGCATTGCATTACCAGTATGTCAGCACACAGAATAGGTTTTATGACAACCCTGCCATAAGTAGGGGGCACAACTATGTTCCTTCAGCAACAGTCTGTGCAGTTGTCAGCTCTACCTGATGTTGTAGGGCTCCCGTACATCCAGCAGCATTTATTTGTCTGTGTACTGGCTTATTGTCTGCATCAGAGGCTCACAAGTACACTGTGATTTGTCTGAGTATTTATAGGAGTAGTGTGTTATTGGCAATCAGGATATGTTTGTGAAAACATTACTTGTTCTGTAGAGCTCAAGTGGCCTACTTGTGTAATGCACTATATTGTAGCTGACAATGTTCTGGGTTCAATACTTGGTGATGGTGTCTTTTTTCCCTAATGTTACATGACTGTATTGCATGATATATTTCCAAAAGCAGTCCTGACTCACAGAGCTGATTTGGCCTAGTGTTGCATTGCTCTGACTTTAGTCCACAGGGTCATGGGTTCAATACTTGGCAGTGGTCTCTTTTTTTTACCATAATGTTACATGACTGTATTGTATGATATATTTTTCAAAGCAGTCCAAACTCCACAAAGCTGCTTTGGCCTAATGGTGCATTGCTCTGACCCTAATATACAGGATCCAGGGTTTTAGACTTGCCACAGCTGGCTAGTTTGTTCCTGGGCAAAACAGTGTCTGAATCAGATACAGTGATTAAAGCAGGTTTGCTTGGCTTTGTGTGATACACCAAGATGCCTAGCAGAGCTTAGGTCCACTTAGCTTTGCTTAGCATTGCTTATCCCCACTTAAACCCTCACTATTTCCAAAAAAAGAAAAGAAAAAAAGGGGTGATAGGAAAGTGGAGAAATAGGGGAAAGAAGGGGGGGGGGCATTAAGAAAGGCACCTAGGGATATGCAGGATGGGTGTAGCAAAGGACCATAGCTCTCCATTTCTTGTGCAGAAAAGCTGTGGATGATGTGGACAATTTGGAATTTAGAGCCTCACACCATACAGGGAGGAGTGTGGGTGACATAAATCTGCAGATTAATTCATAGGGAAATTGATTGTCAGTGTACATGAGGGCGAAATGGAGAGCTATGCATGGGATGACATTTTTTGGGAGATACACTTTTATTTTAAAGGTGAGAGTGGGATTTTGAGGAAGAGTTGTAGGTAGGTTTTGGGTGGTAAGTTGGGTGGGAGAGGTTCCATTTACAGACAGACAAGACAGCAGACAGGGGTGGTGTAAGACACATGAGGGGGTTAAACACCTTGGACGTGGAAAGTGGTTGGGAATAAGAGGATCAATTGGCCCCAGATGGAAACAGTGGGATCGAGGTCTCCACCCATGGGCAGTCATCACTGCCCCTTCACAGCCCCAAATGTGGCTGTGCTGCAGGCTGGGCACTGGAGTCAACCTGCCCCTCAGGGTGCAACAGTCTGCCCTCTATCTGGTGCAGGCGGTCATCCAAATCCTGCTGGATGACCCTGCATACCATACTTCGGAACTGGTGTTGGGTGACAGGGTCCCCTCCATGTTCATGCCTAGAGGGGACGGGCCCCATTTCCTGAGACAGTTCAACCCAAGGGTGGTACAGGACCAGTGGAGGAGGCAGCTTGAGGTTGGGTCCCATCCCAGACATGCTGGGACCCAGTGCCATGGCCAGATGAGATGGGACAGGCAGATCCACTGGGATGTGCCTACCCAAATGTGCTATTGTGTTGAGGTTTGTCAAAGTGTATTGATTAGTCATGAACAAAACATTTCACCATTAGTTATAACAGCATGCATGGGTGTTCCAATTAACCCAGAACAACAGAATTGAATAGCATTGCATAGCAAACAGAACACATGCATAAATGGAATAGCAGTCATTATTGTAATGGCATGCCAGTAACAGTCATGGCATCAGGCCAACAACAGTGGAATTTTAACAAGGTATGTTAATATGCAACCATTGAAATATATGAACAATAATACAACACAAGTCCCAGAGCTCCTCGCTAACACTCTTCAAAAGAAATCTTGATGAGTGGATGGGAAACAAAACGTTTACCTCAGGGATCACTTCAGTGGCTCTGCTGGACAGAGGCACAGGTATCTAATCTAAGGGGGCGGCGAAAGCCAACACATTCTGGCTAGGCTTATAAATGCCTTTGTGCAGATACCCTAGTACCTACCTATGAACCTATGAACCTATGAACATTATGTTTTGAGAACACCATACCCATAGTTTATGAGTAATAGTCAGTGATACAGATAAGGGGGGGGGAGCAAAACATTCCAGTAACAACTTTATAGGCTTTATTTTTCACAACAGTAACACTCAAGTACTCTACAGGTCTGCCCTTACTTTACATCTACCTGTGCCCTGTAGCTTCTGTAGCATGTACCTACCTCTCAAGCTGTCAACCTGGAATGGTGTGGGCCAAACTGTGAGAAATATAGGTACATGACTACAGGGGACTCGTACATGTCAGGGATACATATATGACTAACACGGTGTACCCTGCACTGATGTCATGTGACTGTGCTACTGGCATACTGCAACTGGATTTATATCTGTGTCTAAGATTATTGGCAACAGTGATCACTAGCTGTGACAGCGTGACACTTGAGAGACATGTATCGGGAAGAGTGCATGGTGTATATTCCTATCCTACTGTCATTTGTAGGCACGGGGTTGGACTACTGGCACACATTCACAGACACAGCAGGCATACACTAGTACATCTGTAAACAGTTTTAGTATACCCTTCATACAGCTAATACAAATATTTATTTACCTTTAAGCCCTGTGGAGAAAATATCTGTTAACACTACATGACTGTTTCTACAAATGGCCAGGACTACTTGTCTGTAACTATAAATACAGCTTAGTAGCAGTCACTGGATTCAAGCCATGGTCTCTGTGTGTGCAAAAATGAACAACATATCGATTTCTTATCACATTGAGCTACTGGGCCACTGCTGTCAGCTGCTTGACTGTTTTGTGACTAAAAGTTACTTGATTACAAAGTCTGACCTGGTAATATCAGTAAACTGCCACAGAAGACTGCAGTGACAGTTGAACATACATGCATGAGATTCATGCATGACAGAGATATCTGGTGAACTGGGTATTAATACTTTGAATGCAAGTGTACACATATAACCCTAATGGATATGGATATGTGTGATCTGTACAGTCCATAGCAGGGTGCTGGGTTGCATACGCAAACCATATACATTTGCACATCATATATTTGCAATCTCCTCCTATTACAGTGTCATACTTGCCTGCATCAGCGTACCTACATTCAGGAATACATATAGCTGAAATGCATAGGTTAACACAAGACAGTCCTGAAGGCAACACACTATAATACATTACTATTCAATCTTCAGATCTTAGCACAAAACATATATCAAATTGCACTGTATCTTGTTTTATAGCTCCAAATACATGCTTTAGCATAACAGTTGTTTATCAGCCAAACTTCATTCAGTTCATGGTGTCATAGCCATATTTGCTGTGGAGCACTGTACAATTGTATTTCTTCAACAACAGACCAGAATAAATACAACAGTTGCTGGAAATAACTTTACTTATGGTGACATGACACAGTGGTTTATTGCATTCAACATTCTGACTTCAGTTGTACTGCATATCCTGTAGCTGATGAACAAATGTCATTTATTACCTTCAGAGTTGCAATCACAGTGTACTTTATTGCAAGATCCTTAGTATTACTGCTGTATATACATATGTTATTCCTATACAGTATTAGTACAGTATTAGCTTTCTTTCATCAATAGTAGCTTGTTTGATGCCTTCATCTATATTGCACAGTACCTGGCATTACTCACTTATATCAATACAGGTCTAAGGATACTGTTCTTACAGTACATTCAGAACACACTATACCTATTGACAGTAAACAATGTACTCTTTCTTATGTATTGTACTATATATATTGCAAGATAGATCTCTACTCACCATGCTGTTGGTGCATCCTTGCCAGGCCCCCAGCATGGGACTCTACATTGCGAGTCTTCTCCTCTGCAGCTGTAGGGAGAAAACACACCATTATGCATACCTATCTATTAAATATTCATGCTACAATTTCGTAAAGCAATGATTCATATACTTACAAACTGTTGGGGCATTCCCGTTCCGAGCATCTTGGATCCATTGGGCCAAGAGCACCCCCTTCTTCTGCTTCAGGTCATCATAATGATGATGCACTTGCTCACTAGTGCGGGGGATTCCAGTGGTGTTGGTGAGCTCATGTGTCAGATGGTCCCAGGCCTCAGACTTGTATTTGGTACCCTGGTACTGGTTCTGCAGCAATCTGGCATCATAGTCTTTAACTAAGAGTCCAACCATGACCCTGAAATCTGACATGCCCAGTGCTGCACATGAAAGGGGGCTCCCTCTCCAACTCCTGCCATAGTTCCTGCACAGGTCAAACTCCAACAGGTTCTGGCTGTATTCCCCCCTGTGCAGCATAAATAAGGCTACTTTCCCACCCTTTGCCACCATTGGAGGATTTTTAAAAATGTTAAGCACAGCTCGGCAGTACCCAAACCCACTAAGCTTAGTTAAGCAGTGCTTAAAGTGGCAGATGCTTAGCAGTGCTTAGCAGTGTGAAAATCTGCTTAGTTGAGCTGAGGACTGCTTAGAGTAGGACTACTTAACAGTGCTAAAACCAGCTAAATGGAGCTAAGCATTGCTAAGTATTGTGAAGACATGTCCTGTTTAAGTATTGCTTAGCTTGGCTTGGCAGTGCTTAGCAAAATTTAGCTAAGGGCAAACAAGAGTTTTACATAATAACATACACACATATTGCTATTAATTAGTCATGATTAATACTTTATTATTATGTGTTTGTACTATACTTTACACTACCTTGATGTGTGACTGCACTATATGAGACACTTGTGTTTAACTGGAGCTTTTCATCTCATATCCCCACTGACACTGGGATTCTGGACCAGCTGCACTAACCTGGTTGACAAATATAAATAACTAGGGCAATAAAAAAATAGATGCATAAATAGAAATGCTTTCCGATGTAAAAGCTGAATGGCCTGTATGGTATTCAAACTGTGCACCTACTGCACATGAAGCTGTAACTCTAACCATTCATCTAACTCAGCTGTGAAAGTTTTAGCTATACATTTCTATATAGCTTTTCATTATGTTTAAGCACTGCTGAACAACGTGCCACGCAAACATGCTCAGCTATGCTTAAACTCAAATAAAAAAGAAAAAAAGAAACATAAAAGGAAAAATCACATTGCGATATTTAATTTCCATGCCATATGGCACTCTGACAGTACAGAGGGTTTGTTACGGACACTGCAACACACCCCCTGTGTAACATAAATAAAAACAATAAGTCATAAGTGTCCAAGGACACTTTCTTTTATGTTTGAGTGCCGTACAGCACTTTGACAATTCAGTGGGTGAGTTACAGAAACTGTAACAACCCCCCGTGTGACATAAATAAAAAAAAAACATATGAATAAGTGTCCGGGGACACTTCTGTTGAATCTTTTCATGCCATACGGCACTTTGACATTGCAGGGGCTGTGTTACACATCTGCAGGCACTGTAACACATCCCCTAGCACTGATTTAGTAACCGTGTACACGGCCGTCCCTTAGTAGTGCTCCTTCACTAATATGCAAGGTGAGCTGCCAAGGGGGAGCTGCAGACATAGCCACCATACACTCCATGTAGGAATTACACTATTCCTACATGGAGTTTATTAAATCTGGGGGTTAATGTAAAATCACTGAATGGAGGAAATGTGGGTGGCACTAACATCAACAAAAAAGTCAACATGATATTGTGCATGTCTGAGGATTAACCTTTAAGCATGCAAATTTTAAAGCATGATTCTGCAGGAAGCAATCCACCTGCTAATTATTTATTCCAATTCTGAGACTGCATAATCCTCTAGGAAAGACCATATTAAACAACTCCAGGAATTGTTGATCTCACACACTTGCTGACTATCTATTTTGTAGACCAAAGTGTTTTGACAGTACCAAGGTTGACATTAGAGAATTTCACTTATTATAAGTGCTCTGACATAAACATCTATATATATGTGTATGCACATGTGTATGTGAGTCACCTCCATGCAGGGGTGGGGGGGGGGTGGGATTGCCCCTGCAAAAGCAACTGTTTTACTATTTTGTACTATTCAAGGGATTCATAAAGGGCCTAGCATGAGCCCATCTACAAAGACTCTGCTCCCACAATGTGGTATTTTGTGATTCAGAAAAATGTAAGCCGTAGTGAGGAAAATCTTCATAATCAGCTCATTTGTATGTCTCTAAATTGCAGTTAACCACCAAGAAGTGGAGATTGTCACTTCCTGCAGAAGATAACTGCAGAGGTGCATTGTGTAGCCCTAGGCATCCCATCCTCCCAGTCACTCACACACACACACACACACACACACACACACACACACACACACACACACACACACACACACACACACACACACACATGTGCAGCCCTTCACATGCTCTCAAATCACCCAACACTACCTTACTACTAAAATGATCAATTCTTACGTGTTCAGCAATGGCTGAACATGGCCTCTTGGCTGTGTTCACTGCCATGACTTGGTAGATGTGGCTGTAGTAAACTAGTAACATCAGAAAAACGTCCTCCTGCACGTAGGTAAATGCACGGCCCTCAACATAAACCACGAAAACAAAAATGAATGTAGCCAGCAATGAGTGACTGAAAATAATATATAATATTAAATATACAACATAACAGCAAGTACAAACAGACCGGTTTCGGCTGGTAAATTACACAGCCTTCATCAGTGTATGAAAAACATTCCCAATACATGCTGTTTAAATATACAATAAACAGATCCCATTGGTTAGATACTTATAAATATTCATTAAGCCCGGGGGAAAAAAGACCACCGAGTTTAATTATCCACTTTTTTTCTTTACAATTCAAGATACTATGCCAACCAGCTTTGTTTCTACGATCACCTTGTATAACATCAATAATAATAAACATGAATTTGGCCGTTGGATGGGTCAACTGATGTTTATATAGAGCGTTAGTCATCTTTTTTTGTTTAATATTACTATGATGTTCAGAAATTCGTAATCTAATACATCTGGAAGTCTGCCCAATATAGAATGCACCACAGCTACATGTGGCCAAATAAATGGCCCAATCACTGCTACAATTCACAAAAATATTTAAATCAAAAACTTTGGGGCAATTTCTACTTGAGAACTCCTTAGTGGTAGAGATATATTTACAGTTTACGCAGTGGCCACAAGGGAAACAACCACGTAAAGTATCACCTGAAATGGTTCTCTGTATCATGCCATTATATTTATTGTCACTACATTTGTAGTGATTAAAATAGGATTTGAGTTTTTTACCATTCCTATAAGAGAACATATACCTGTCAGGGATAATCTTAGCAACATCTGGGTCACATTGTAAAATATTCCAATGTCTCCGCACAATCTCCAATAAACAGTTGGTGTTATGTCCATAAGTTGTAATAAGTCTGAGTGGTTGAGGTGGTGTGTCCGACCTGTCCCTATACTGGAGTAAATCAGTACGTTCCATATTGCTGACCTGACGTTTGGCAACTGCAATAGTTCCAGCATTGTAACCCCTTTGTTTAAATCTTTGTAGGAGATCATTTTGGTTCAAACAAAAGGTGGATTGTTGTGAGCAAATACGTTTAGCTCTGATGAATTGAGACTTTGGTATGTTCCTAGCTATGTGTGGAGCATGGTAACTAGAGGCATGCAACAGGGAGTTGTATTGTGGGAACTTCCTGTACATCTCCGATTCTAATGTCCCATCAGGGAGTTTACGTAATAACACATCCAAAAAGATTATATTGTTGATGTCATGTTGTTCCGTGAAACATAAACCCCATTCACTGTTATTCAAATAACAAACAAATTCCTGTAATCTAGACTCAGTGCCCCTCCACACCAGCCATACATCATCCAGGTAACGTCTCCATATGTCCATATCCATAAGAAAAATGTTTCTGGTGGAGTCATAAATCAGCTTAATTTCCACATAAGCCATGAAAAGGTCAGCATATATGGGGGCAAAGGATGCCCCCATAGCCGTACTTTTAGTTTGCCAGAAACATGTATCTTTATAATAGAAGACATTACAAGTGAGAACATACCTTGCCATATCCACCAGGAATGAATTGAATGAGGAACTATATAAATTTGTATTATTTAGCCAATATGCCAAAGCCTTAAGACCTGCCTGATGTGGAATGTTGGTATATAAGGCACTCACATCAAGCGTACACAAGAACCAATCGGCTTCCAATTGAGTGTCAGATATCATTTGTAGGAAGTTCGTGGTGTCTTGCAGCCTGGAGCGAATGAATGGTAACAGAGGTTTAAGATATTTGGTCAAAAACAATGATAGGGGCTCGGTCAGATAGTTTTTGCCAGACACTATTGGTCTTCCCGGGGGATGCTTAGCATCTTTATGAATCTTAGGTAGAAAGTAAATGTGTTGAAAACTAGGATCCTTAATAGTTAGTTGGTATAATGTGTCATTAGAAATGACACCCCTATCATTGGCATCCTTAAGGAACCGTTCAATGCATTTAGTAAATCTGTATGTAGGATCCACCACCATATGTGTATAGTATCTGGCATCAAACAATTGCCTACGGGCTTCCTTATCATAATCTATCCAGTTTTGGACCACTACAGCTCCACCTTTATCTGCTGATGTTATTACAATTTGTTTGTTCCTCTGAAGTTCCAAGATTGCCTGTCTCTCAATAAGAGTGATGTTATTATATTTAAAGGCAATATCCGAACTAAGGAAATGTATATCCTTAAGTACACTATTTTGGAACTGATGAACAACAGAATGCATTGGCGGAGAAAAATTAGATTTGTGATATATAAATTTACCACCATCAGAATTGAAACCAGAGTCACCAAAAAACATTCTAAGATTGATAGATCTACAAAATTGAATCAAATCTTGCGCAAATACATCTTCAGATATGATAGAACCAGGTATAAAATTTAAACCTTTATTCAAAACCTGAATATGTACATCAGACAGATCATAGTCAGACAAATTCAAAATGTTATTAAAAGTACAATGATTCACGTCCCTAATGCCATCTCCAATAACCCCTGTAGGTTGTGAACTTTTCCTGTGTTTATGCCCCCCACGTCTGTGTGTGCTCCTAAAGGGACACCTCCAGAACTTCTTTTGGGGGATGGGGACCCTGTTGCTGCCAGGGATTCGTTATCAGTACCTGAGGATGTGTCCTCAAAAGATGAAATACCATCATGATTGCTTTTACGCAATATAGACCTAGGTCTTTTTCTTTTTCTTACAGAAGTAGGGAGATTGTTAAATCTCACATGTTTTGACTGAAAAGAGAAAGGATTACCCCGAGAATAGTCCTCCTGATCCCTGGTGAATTTTTTCATTTTCCTGGAACGTAATTCAGCATCAAACATTTTCAGATCTAGAGCAACCTTATTAAGTTTGGCCTCAAAGGAGGGCTCTTGTTCATAACATTTCAATTTGTCTGCCAGGACCATGATCTCTGCTAACCCACTATCAATGGCCCGATTGTGGAATTTATATAATTGAACCACAAAAGACATCGTTACATCATGCTGTATTTTGGACCATTGTGTAGTCAACTCACCATCTGCATTGTTAACATGTGGAATGATACGTATCTGCAACCCCCTAGGGGTGATATTTGTGGCCTGATAGGCCTTAAAGAGTTTGCTATGCCACAAATTAGCACGTGATGCTCTAAGTTGCCTATTCAGGTCTTCAATAAGTTTCTGGCTTGATATATCAGGGCTACTGTTAACAACATAATCAGCATTCCCACTATTGGGAGAGCTTAAACCGAAGGACCCAAGATCTTCCCTATCAGCCACCAATCCTGAAATAAGATTGGATAGGTCCATACTAATATGAAAGAAAAAAGCTTAATAACTAATCACAGAACTGTCAATTATGGTCAAAAAAGAAAATACCACGACAGCTAAATTAGAAAATATTATAAAGGACAATAGCAGCTAAAAAATAAATGATTCATAATAGTGAAAAGGCTGCATCCATTCCTAATATCCAAAGGCCAAGCCACATATATTAATGATTGGGCCAAAAAACTCTGGTGGGAAAATAGCAAAAAATCATGACCAAAACATGCAATGAAATGTATATACAAAATATATATAAAAGTTTGATACTGAACCACTATCCAAGCAATGAAAACCAGAAAAAATATAAAAAATGATATAAAAAATAATAAATATTATAACCCAAGATCAGAACATATCCATTGGCAACATTGCAATATATAAATGATGGTAATCAAAGAACAGGTATCAACACCCTATACATATATGATGCGATATGATTGATATCATCAATTATAGAAAAAAAAATAGTAGGAATGATATATTACCATCTAATATATGTAACAATATTGTTATATTCAGAACCTTGATGGCAGTCACACCTGTTAACATGAGATACCAAATGTACATGAATAAGGGAACAATATGTTAATAATATGGAACCTATGTTCCCCTAAGAATGTTGTAGATGTAGACAATTCTACAAAAAATATCTATATGCAATTAACTACTAAATTTAACCAGGAGGTATAGTCCAGCAGTAGTATAAAACCACATAGACAAGATATAAAAATGCCACATACATGAAGAAAACAAAATTGAAATGTATGCTGAAAAGTCCAAATAACAGGCCTAGATAGTATTCATATCAAAAAGGTATCATAGTCCACCAAACAAATGTACATCCTTGGACAGACAATTGTTGCATAACATGTTATGAAAAAAAGGTCTTAATCATAACTAGCATGGATATTGTAAACTGCTACAATATTCTGATCCAAATAGATAATACAAAATATGAAAAACAGTACCCAAGCATTAATACTTGATATGAAATAGAATGACAATAAGTATGATAAAAAACTAACCTCATGAACCCGCTTGAGTATATATATTTTTATACTAATCTGGATGACCCTCCTAGAAAATACCAAAATGGCCCCTCAAACATGAGAAAAATGTAATCATAAAGAATAATAAAAAGTCCAATGTTCCCTAAGGAAAGGGACTAATGTAGATGTAATTATAGTCCAAACCTAGTCAAAAAGGAAACAAATTTGGTATGTAATTATACTGTAAAGTGATCCAAGTCCACCACGATGAAAAAAAGGTCCAAATATAGATGGTTCAATCAATAACGACCCAAGATGAACATGAAAACTGTTGTTGAATGTCAATCGGAGATTGGTGTAGGCGAAATAATTCACCCACTTCAACAAAAGTCAGTCAATAGATGGCGAACGACTCAAATCCCAAAAATACGCCGCATGTAATAATAGCGTGGTTTCAGCGACACATACAAAAAGCCAAAAATACATACACATATGGATTCCAAACTAAAATGAATAGTCAAAAAAAGACTGTAATCCATACATACACATAGTCCCATTAAAGCATAACGGCCAAAGTCACACAAGATGGCGTAACAGCAAGGCGATGGTGAATCAGTATAGAATATATCCAAATTGAAAAAAATGTATGCGCCAAATGTCCACACCAAAGTCAATGTAGAAAATACTGTGGTCAAACAGTATCGAGAACAGTTTCAAAAATCACCAAAAGGATCCAAATAATGCCAAAAAGTCAAATATAGCGTGCTGCAACGAATCCCTGATGCAGCAACCGAGTCACCAACCCCAGCAGGAAGTGAAAACGAGTAACATCAGAGAAACGTCCTCCTGCACGTAGGTAAATGCACGGCCCCCAACATAAACCACGAAAACAAAAATGAATGGAGCCAGCAATGAGTGACTGAAAATAATATATAATATTAAATATACAACATAACAGCAAGTACAAACAGACCGGTTTCGGCTGGTAAATTACACAGCCTTCATCAGTGTATGAAAAACATTCCCAATACATGCTGTTTAAATATACAATAAACAGATCCCATTGGTTAGATACTTATAAATATTCATTAAGCCCGGGGGAAAAAAGACCACCGAGTTTAATTATCCACTTTTTTTCTTTACAATTCAAGATACTATGCCAACCAGCTTTGTTTCTACGATCACCTTGTATAACATCAATAATAATAAACATGAATTTGGCCGTTGGATGGGTCAACTGATGTTTATATAGAGCGTTAGTCATCTTTTTTTGTTTAATATTACTATGATGTTCAGAAATTCGTAATCTAATACATCTGGAAGTCTGCCCAATATAGAATGCACCACAGCTACATGTGGCCAAATAAATGGCCCAATCACTGCTACAATTCACAAAAATATTTAAATCAAAAACTTTGGGGCAATTTCTACTTGAGAACTCCTTAGTGGTAGAGATATATTTACAGTTTACGCAGTGGCCACAAGGGAAACAGCCACGTAAAGTATCACCTGAAATGGTTCTCTGTATCATGCCATTATATTTATTGTCACTACATTTGTAGTGATTAAAATAGGATTTGAGTTTTTTACCATTCCTATAAGAGAACATACACCTGTAAGGGATAATCTTAGCAACATCTGGGTCACATTGTAAAATATTCCAATGTCTCCGCACAATCTCCAATAAACAGTTGGTGTTATGTCCATAAGTTGTAATAAGTCTGAGTGGTTGAGGTGATGTGTCCGACCTGTCCCTATACTGGAGTAAATCAGTATGTTCCATATTGTTGACCTGACGTTTGGCAACTGCAATAGTTCCAGCATTGTAACCCCTTTGTTTAAATCTTTGTATAAGATCATTTTGGTTCAAACAAAAGGTGGATTGTTGTGAGCAAATACGTTTAGCTCTGATGAATTGAGACTTTGGTATGTTCCTAGCTATGTGTGGAGCATGGTAACTAGAGGCATGCAACAGGGAGTTGTATTGTGGGAACTTCCTGTACATCTCCGATTCTAATGTCCCATCAGGGAGTTTACATAATAACACATCCAAAAAGATTATATTGTTGATGTCATGTTGTTCTATGAAACATAAACCCCATTCATTGTTATTCAAATAACAAACAAATTCCTGTAATCTAGACTCAGTGCCCCTCCACACCAGCCATACATCATCCAGGTAACATCTCCATATGTCCATATCGGAAAGAAAAATGTTTCTGGTGGAGTCATAAATCAGCTTAATTTCCACATAAGCCATGAAAAGGTCAGCATATATGGGGGCAAAGGATGCCCCCATAGCCGTACCTTTAGTTTGCCAGAAACATGCATCTTTATAATAGAAGACATTACAAGTGAGAACATACCTTGCCATATCCACCAGGAATGAATTGAATGTGGAACTATATAAATTTGTATTTGTATTTAGCCAATATGCCAAAGCTCACAACAATCCAGTCTCAGACTTATTACAACTTATGGACGTAACACCAACTGTTTATTGGAGATTGTGCGGAGACATTGGAATATTTTACAATGTGACCCAGATGTTGCTAAGATTATCCCTTACAGGTGTATGTTCTCTTATAGCAATGGTAAAAAACTCAAATCCTATTTTAATCACTACAAATGTAGTGACAATAAATATAATGGCATGATACAGAGAACCATTTCAGGTGATACTTTACATGGTTGTTTCCCTTGTGGCCACTGCATAAACTGTAAATATATCTCTACCACTAAGGAGTTCTCAAGTAGAAATTGCCCCCCAAAGTTTTTGATTTAAATATTTTTGTGAATTATAGCAGTGATTGGGCCATTTATTTTGCCACATGTAGCTGTGGTGCATTCTATATTGGGCAGACTTCCAGATGTATTAGATTACGAATTTCTGAACATCATAGTAATATTAAACAAAAAAAGATGACTAACGCTCTATATAAACATCAGTTGACCCATCCAACGGCCAAATTCATGTTTATTATTATTGATGCTATACAAGGTGATCGTAGAAACAAAGCTGGTTGGCATAGTATCTTGAATTGTAAAGAAAAAAAGTGGATAATTAAACTCGGTGGTCTTTTTTCCCCCGGGCTTAATGAATATTTATAAGTATCTAACCAATGGGATCTGTTTATTGTATATTTAAACAGCATGTATTGGGAATGTTTTTCATACACTGATGAAGGCTGTGTAATTTACCAGCCGAAACCGGTCTGTTTGTACTTGCTGTTATGTTGTATATTTAATATTATATATTATTTTCAGTCACTCATTGCTGGCTCCATTCATTTTTGTTTTTGTAGTAAACTACACACAATTTCATGAATCACTTGATGTGTAGATGTCTTCCTGGAGGATGTTTTGAGGTAGAGAGACCGCATGGGTAATTAGCGTATGACTTTCTGTTGAACTGCCTTATTTGCATGTAGAATGGTCTAAAAAACAGCCCAATGTGATGCAGCATGTCCTCGTGCTGGGACTCCAAGTTGGGGCTGCCTCTTAATTCAAAAAGGTTGCTGCATTGTGTACGCATCATAGTAACCTTTATGAATTCCCCCCAGTCTTTACTTTTGACAGTTTGTCATTTTGGTTGAAAGAGACTGATCATTTTATTCTCAACTATGCCCATTTTCATTTAAAGGAAATATAATTTTGTATGCATATCTTTCAGTTGCTAACAATGACATCAGCAATCTTTTGCATTCTACTTCTGCCTATAGCTACATTTTAATATAATTGTGAAGACTGGTAGAGATGGATGAAGGCTGCCAGCCTAGCCAGATAGAATTGTGCAGATAATTCTATCATTTGTAAATATGAATGTAAACTACAGGTTTGTTGTCTTAAATGTAAAGAAATACTGTTACATGTGGAAATGGAAATAAATGTGACAACAGTACACTCTACTGACCAAAGTAAAGCCTGTGATGACCCTTTAAAGTGACAGTGGTGCCGAAAAGTCTAGATGTAGAAACACTTTCTATTGATTTAACCAAGAGTTAAATTGCCAGATTTAAACATGCAAATGTATTTTTATCACTCTGTTCCTGACCAGCTACAAGATAACAAAAGGGAGATGTTAAGAATGTAAATGTAGTTAATGTGTAGCCTGGGAACAGCAGGAAAGTGTAAAAAGATGATGTAATGCTTATCAGGACTGCAATAGCAATTTAAACAGAGAGAACCAGAGATTATTAAGCATTTTTGTCTGACTATCCAACTCACAGCACTGCCTGTTGCTCTATGTAAGTAAGTTATTTTAGAAGTGTGTTTGCTTGTAGATAGCTAGAAGCTAGAAGTATTAGACTAAGTATTTTTTTGTTATGTCAAAACCCTACTACTGAAGTATTTTAAATATTTATGTGTGATCTCTGAACTTTTGACTTGCACTGTATAGTAGAAAGTATTGTTTTGTGGTTTTAATTACATTTATTAAATATTTTAAAACCTTTAACTGTGGCTGGTTTGAGTAAAGATAATTTAGGCTCTTAAGAGTAGTTGCATGCCTTTGGTAAAACTGTACATGGCTACTCTAACAGCTTTAGCCCTGGGCTATACTACCAATTGGATATTACTATTGCACAGTAATAATTGGACACCCTTTTAAGGGCCTTTGAGTAGCTAATAAATATTAGCTGGGTGGTGGCAGTAATTACTACTATATAGTCTTGGTAAAAGGGGCATAGATGGACAGCCTGTGCCAGCCTTCCCCAGAAGTGTCTGTGTGATTGTGTAAACTCTTATTTCAAAGTGTGTGTGTGTGTGTGTGTGTGTGTGTGTGTGTGTGTGTGTGTGTGTGTGTGTCAGCTACTTGGGCAGCAACATGAAGCACTGGCTGGACAGAGAGGGTGCTGGAGATTTTAGCTTGCCTAGCTAGGCTGAGATCTGGACCCTATAGCTGTGCCAGTGGGGAGTCTTATTGGGGACCTGGGGAGCAAGGGAGCGACCAATCATGGACTGACTGTGATCTCTGTGTGCTCTTAAGGGAAATTGCACTTTATTGTGTGTATTTGTTATCCTTTCCACATATATGAGGTGCCCTCTCTGGAGTTAGTGGTGAGGACTGAGGCTCCTTGAATGCTGGGTCAGGGCACAGGTGTCACAATAATAACTAGCCAAGTAACCTGTCTGTTGTATTTTATCACCTTACTTTCACATTGAAAGTCATTCAGCATGTTGATGACTCTTATTCACCTGCTCCAGTCTCAGCTCTTTGCTGTCCCCATGGCAATATTTTTTTCCAAGCAAGTGGCTAACTTATTTTTTATTATTTATTAAAGAAATAAACTTTATCTTTGTTGTGACAGGATAACTAATAACTGGAATTCATTATGATCAACTGTGTGTCAATCAGACGACACACTATTAACCTCAAACATCTAAATGCTTTGGAGGTCACGTTTAAAACAGTGAATATCCTGACATTACAGTGCACACAAACAACTCTTTTCTGTAAATTGTAAGTGTACCTATACCCCTCAATGTGGGGGCAAGCACTCACCTCCAAAACACTAAGCATTCGTTTTCTGAGTTCACATGAACTCAGACAAGGAGAAAAGGCAAAAACAAAAGTAAAACTCACCTTCGTCTTTTCAAATCTGCAGTCTTCTCAATATGTGATCTTGTGAGATGTCAACTATAAATTATGACCTACTTGTTTTTGAGTTTCTAAGACCTGCTGCTCCAGACTGATAATACACATAAATTTTTTTCTGATGACTAATTATAGATAACATACTAAACTACAAAAGCTAAACAAAACGGAGAAAAACAGACTGCATCAGGTTTTAAAATGTAACACAAGTGAGATGTGAACAAATGCCAGCTTTTTTATTGATGTAAATAAATCCTGTCCTACATGTTGGAAATATTTGGCTTGCAAATGCCTTATCCAAAGAAATGAAGACAAAACCAGAATAAGCATTTTATGAGAAACTGACAAATATTATAGCATATTGCTAGTGAAGACTGTCACACTTCAATACTGAGCAAAGGCAATTTTCGAAATGTAACAAACAAAGACAACAGCTATATTCTTATCATTTATGCACAGTGATTCCATTTTATAGAAAGTATTAAGAAACAATAATGTGCCACTATAAATGCATTACTGAAAAGCAATTTAATTATAATACATATGCAAGTTCATAATTGAGAGCCATAAGAAACTGAAGTTAGTGAAATGTAACTGTCCGTCATTGAGCCATACTGTATTTACTTGCCTAGTTATGTTGCTTCGTGAGCTTGGCCCAAGGAACTAGCATTGTATAGTGTCTTGGTAAGCACAGACAATAAGTTTATAAATCAGTGTATGATTTATTTACTGGCATGTACTATTCCAGCCAGTGCATTTATGTCCACTGATTAAATTTTGGCTGCAGACATGTTTAAGAAACAATATTTAGTTAATACTTAAGAATAATAGGCAAGTTTCATCAAAAGATTCAGAATGCATGAATCAGAGTCCAAGTTTATCTCACAGTGCATTCTTGAGTCTTAGAAGTGCTGCTAAGAGATCTGTTATTGATTATATTTGCAAAGTAATTTTTCCTGAGCTGGTAAACTGCAGCTTTGCAACCATTTGTGTTAAATAATGAAAAAAAAAAAAACAGGATGACGAATGATTGCTTTTAATTTTCAAAACCTGAATGTGGAAGGTAAAGCATTGATATCTCTTTAGTCAAAGGCACCACTTCTCTGTAAAAGCTTATTAGATGCTGTTTCTTAACATGCAAGAGATTTTTTTCCTTACCTTTTTGTCTTGCCAAAACTGAAAAATAAATAAATAAAAGTTAGAATCACTCCTTTTATTTGTTTAGCTGTGGATCCTGCCTACTTTTGAACTCTTCTAAATCGTGCCTAAAATTTCTAGAAGAGGAAATTAAAGTCAAAAACATAAATGGCAGAATTTCCACAGCATAACAGAACTCATAAGGTACAAGTGTACTTATTTATTATGTCAGGAGTCAAGAACATCTCTGTGAAAGATCCATTTCTTTGGCCAGGTATGACTCATTTCCTTCACATCCTAGCAAAACTAGCCTGCTGGAAACTCAGGCATGTTTACCTGTACCCTAGAGGTAATAATTCCCTGTAACAGACTTAGCTTACTTTAATGTGTCAGTGTGTGTGTGTGTGTGTGTGTGTGTGTGTGAGCAACACTGTTTGTGGTTGTCAAAGGCAGACCAGCAAAAAGAGCTACAATTTCTTTTCATGCGTTTAATAAATAGTCCTAAACATTTTTTGAGTGACTGAGTGATGACTTTGATGCCCTGTGATTTTCTAGTGTTACATTATTTACTAACAATCATTCTGATATAATATACAGTAGTAAGATGTGTTCTTAATCATTTCATTCATTCCACATTGACAGACAAGCAAGACATTGCCTGGGAGAAATTGGTAAATGCATTTTATAAAATAATAACTGCATATAATTTATATTTTTATTCTGGAAAAAGACTTATTAGGCAAATGTTTAAAATGCCATTATTCCATCTGCATGCTGAAGAGGTAAATGCATTCTTATTGCTTTACAATTGGCTCCTTGACATTAATAATATTTTAAGAAATTAGTAAATGGAAGTACTGAAGGTCCCACAATCATTAAAATTCATGTTTACAGGAGCAAATGCAATGAGTACTTGAAAGACGTCCTAAGAAAAACATGAAGAAACATCAAAGGATGAGTGACAAATCTAAATTTGCTATGGGAAATTGTTCTACCACCAAAATCCTTTAGCATAAGAACACACCGAATGGATAGAAGGCTTGAGCAAATTATGTATGCATAGTGGCAAGAATTCTAGTGGTCTTTGAAGAGCTATACTGCTCTCAGCACATGATCCTTTTTATTGGTATGTCATAACCAGCCACATGTGGTGCAGGAGATAAAAACAGCATGTTTCCATACAAAGTGAATGACCCAAGCGATGTGTTTCAGATGTGGAGAGATAACGAGGCTATTCATGTTCTTTCATGTCCAACAGTTGGTATTTAGGTCACCTCAGTCTGGCATGTATACAAGAAGTATTATTGGAAGTTGATGCAATTAAAGCACAAGTGTGTATACAGCAGCAAATATAAAAGCAGTTTCTAGTCACCACAAGCTTCAGCTTCTGTGGACACATCTGCTTTGTATTTATTTGTTTTGCCAGACTGTGGTACCAGTTGTCAATGGCTTAAATAATTATGTTTACGATTTTACTATATGGTAATATTACAGTGCACCCTGCAAGCATGAAGTCTGGCTGCACATCCCGAGTTGCTGAGTGAGTGAGGCCAGCAGGCGGCAATATGTGCCTCTGCAACAAAGCAATGCTGATGCATATGTAGTTCCACTAACCTTAAATACATCTGTACTGATTTAGTGCCACTTACTAGATATTTCTTGTCAAGACTTCAAAGCAGAAGGAGGAAGGAAAGAAGTTTATATGACATATAATCTATTTTAAGCTGGGTAGCAAAGTGAGCTCTACATCAAAGTCTCAGCAGATTACATTTATTCAGCATGAAAATACAATATCAAAGGAGACCATCACATAAACAGTGAATGACATTTTACACACATAGACAGTTAATACATTGTAGAGATCTCCAACCCAAACAAAAACGTAGTTAAAGTTCAATATAAATACAAATGTAAACCCAACACCCGGACATATTTTAAATATAAAGTTCAGTTCCACATTGCCGAAACATGATTCTGTCATGTTTTTTTTTTTTTAACATAGAACATGAAAGCATACGCTATGGTGGCAGGTAAAGTTTGCTAGGCCTGTTTACTTTATCCAATTCTATCCCTTTAAATAAACTGTAGATACTAGCTAACCAAACATACTATCCACAAGATTATAAAACATGTGGTGCTACACTGTCCACAAGATTACACCTCTCAACTGTCCAGATTTTCACAGAATAGCCAGATTCACCATATTGGCCCCAGGCCAATTAAGGTATAGTGACTATGCCTAAGCCATCCCACCAGTCTAGAATGGCATTACTTATAACGTCATGCAAGGCTCTAAAACAGGGTCATGATGCCTTGTTAATTTGTCTCCAAAGTGCATTAGAGGGAACAATCACAAAGAAGTGCCTTAAGTACAGCAATGCTAGGCTGAAGCCCCCCCCCCCCGCCCCCATTCAGAATGATGTTACTGGTATCATTAGGCAAAGCTACAAAGCAGGTTTAGTACAGCCAGTTAATTTGTCTCCAGAGAGCATTGGAATGAGAGGTCACAAAGAAGTGCCTTAAGTAAGGACCTTCCCATATTGTAACTGTTTAGGCAGGTACTTCTTGGACTACTGTAGTGAAATTTCACTGTTGTCAGTATCTCCTTAGAGAGAGTGCAACTGTCCCCATTCACCGTATTGTATGAAATCTGATGTATCTTATGAATACCTTCCGTACCTCATTCCCTTACTGCTTGAGCCCATTTATTACTCATTCACTGTTCTCTAGACACTTCACTGTCTGTCTCTCAGTTGTAAGCACAGTGACTTAATATTGATCGTTTGGCTGCTGTATGTCCCCTGTCTGTTGCATATATCTCACTTCTAACACTCTGTCAGTTTTTCTTTCATCTTGGCTGGCCTAGTTGTATCTCCTTTAGCACCCTCATACTGCTATTTGATACACTGCTCAGTTCTATCTCCTGATGATACTGTGTTCCCTAGTTTTCATGTTGATACTTTCTTTCCATCTTTTTGTAGTTAGTTTTTAACACTGCCACTTCTATAGCTGCATTCTAGTCTATTAAGACATTTTAGTTACTTTTTTCTCATCTTGATTGATTGTTTTCATGCAGGACTCCGTTTGATCCTGTTACGCTTGACTTTGCTTTACTCCTCACACTACCCCCATTCCCTCCCATCCCTGACATCACTTCCTTTAAAATGGGGAAAACCCTCCCTACCCAAATTCCAACCTGTCTCTGGAACACTCAACCCTCCTTCTGCAGCAGCATAAGCATCTTAATAACAAATACTCACAGGCTTACACCCTTCCCATATATGGTGATAGCTTGTTCAATAAGATGTTAGTAGCAGCTTACATCGGCCTCATTTGATCTTCATACAATTACATGCACCTAAATTTCATCGACAGTATCCTTAGTTACATTCAGCTGCTTATACCCCTGAATGACTTCAAATATCATCAGTACTCCTCCATTGCCTTTCCTACGATTACATAATTAGAATTAACTAATAAGATACTGAAATATCTACTCCACTTCCTACTCTTCATTTATTCCACCTCTGCCTCCTTTCACTTCATAAGATACCTCACTCTTTCCTCTTTTCTATAACCACAAAAATTTCAAATATATTTCTCCAAGTTTCATGTTTCATTCTGCTGGTACTAACATTGTATTGAAGAAACTATCACCATATACTTTCAACTCTCTGTACCTCTCCTACTTGTCTTTATTCAACACACTATGAGATCAGGAGTAGCTATACCAATATATCCTCCTGCCTTTTTAATCCCCTCACATTGTCTATGTTAAACACAAAATACTTCACTACCACCACTCCACTAAAAAAATAAAACTCATACAGGTCCCCGGTAAGTTGATAAACTACCTCTAAAAAAATCCCACATTGTGGTGATATCAACTCCAACCTATCCCCCAATCAATATAAATAGTAAAGAAACACCCCTACAACATAGCAATGTAACTAACCGCCCTTTCACTACCAACTTAAACTATTCCACTTCACAATTTTACTGTCTTACTATTAAACTACCATCTAGCCATACTAGTAAAACTAACATCAGTCCCCTCATCCTATCATTCTTCTACTGGTCTTACAAAAACACTGAATACTGCCAATCTCAACTTCCATAACAAATTTGTAATAACTTTAACTGTAATCATATTATGTCAATGTTGATGTTTTTTCCCCTGGGCTTTTGATGAAAAGTGGACATTATCCCAGTCAAACTTTCTTGATAAACAAATGTCAAAGCAAAATAAAAAATAAAAAAATCAGCTCCTGCAAACTGTTGATTAACTTCACTAAATAATGACATACATTTTCGTTTCAAACTTCAAATCCTTCAGAACATGGTAATACACCACCTGTTATTTTAGCAACTTTAAGTTTATAAAAGCAACATTTAAAATCTGCCCCTGATTTTGGGCCTTTGTCTTGCATTATCTTTGGTTGTGTCCTGATTTTTTGCTCTTAGAGTTTGAGAGGTATGAGAAGACTCGTTCTGTCTTTCCCATGAATCCATAAATTTTCTTTAAATTTAACCCATGGTCATTGGACATGCCTGTTACAAGGAACCATTATCCTATAAAATAAAATAAAAAAAGCAAATAAAACAAAAAATGATGTGTGAGCTATGCTTATTTTAGACTCATGTCTCCATTGTTAAGCTTTGTTGTCTGTTCTGTGATGCATAGTGTTACCCTCCTGTCCACCTTTTTCTAACAGTATGTTAATCTCTTTCTCTCTGTATGTTTTTTTGGTGCATTATTTGTCCTTGTAGTTCATTTTCTCAGAAACACCTGCTTTCTTTATTTGATCATACAAGAAATGGTTTCCATAACTAGACATAATACTCCAAAAATAAGAGCTGCTTTGTCAGCTTCTTGTATGATGGTATTGCATATTTATATACATCTATATACCTATATGTCTATATATATATATATATATATATATATACACACACACACACACACACATATATATATATATATATATATATATATATATATATATATGTGTGTGTGTGTGTGTGTGTGTGTACATGTGTGTGTGTGTGTGTGTGTGTGTGTGTGTGTGTGTGTGTGTCTATATGGGTCTACTTCAAAACATCAAATACTCGTTAAATCTTCATTATATTGAGCTCCTGGAACAGCAACAAAGAACCCAGAGAAAGGAACCACTCGACCGCCAGGACAAAACAACAAAGAGCAAAAGAAAAAACCCTCTAAGTGGGGAGTTTTGCCCCCACACTCTTCAATGTAGGGGGCTCCATCCCCACACCCCTAACTAAATATACCAAACTTCAAGACCACACTACAGTAGAAGAAGGGCAAGGCTTACCATGATGGCCAAATAGTTCCTTCCCTGGTGTTTGTTTTTGTTGTTCCAGGAGTTCAATATAATGAAGACTCGACAAAGTCAGTTCGATGAAGTTGAATTCGATAATGTGAGTATTCAATGTTATGAAGGGGATTCATACATATATATATATATATATATATATATATATATATATATATATGTGTGTGTGTGTGTGTGTGTGTGTGTGTGTGTGTGTGTGTGTTGTGTGTGTGTATGCATATATATATATATATATATATATATATATATATATATATATATATATATATATACACAGTATATCAAACCATAAAAATCTAATGCGGTCACCATTGGATCAAGCATAAAAAAATCAATTTCTTCTCGAGTTAAAACCAAATATAACCACAGGATAAACTAGATGAGTACTTTTGGGATCTAAATATCAAAGCATCAAGAAACTCAATTTAAAAGTCATAATTATACCTCATATAATAAGGATTCAGATGTGAAAATGACTACATCATCATCTACACATGAGGCAACACATCCAACAACCACTACTGTGTGCAAACAAACAACTCCACCAGCCATTTGTAAAAGAAGATATCTGGGTGCTAGATCCAAGAACTTCTCTCTCCCCCACACAGGTGTTTTTCCTGCTCTTCCTTTACAAATAACTACAACATGGAACAAAGGGAGGACAAGATCCATAAACAGGGGAGGATGAAGAGGAGATTATCCAACGATTGGAGAGAACAATACAGACAGATCAAACGGTAGCTAATACGTATTCTTTAGTGGGGAATTTATCTGATCTAAACCTAAATGAAGCACAGCTTTCAGTACTCAAAGGTCTGAGATTTGTACCTGCTACTGTATCTAATCCAAGTGATGTGCTAATGGATCTAAGATTATTTGGCCGTAATGTCATGTTAACTTCTGTGTTCGGTAATAATACACCTGATAACCTGAATCTATTCAGCAAACCAAGTGCCTTCATTCTACAGAATAGTGCAGCCTTAGCGATGTTTTTACAAGTCTGTGAAGTGGAAATTATGAAGAGGCTGAATGAAGCCAAACATTGTTTTCATAATTTAAAGAAGGATGAAATGGCTACTTTACAACAACTTAAGATGAATAATGATATTATCATCAGACCAGCAAATAAAGGGGCCAGTATTGTCCTCATGAATCATGACCATTATTATGAAAAGATGGCTTTATTACTGACTGATGATAGAACTTATAAGAAAATTGACTTATTTTGAATTGAATTATCAAACATTTTCAAGATGATTTGAGAACCCTTCTAAATTTGAACAACATTTCTCAAGATTTGTCCAATTATTTCTCCACTGACTATCCAATTGTTCCAAGTATAAATGACTTTCCAAAAATACACAAATCCAAGGATAACCCACCAATGTGTCCAATAGTAACAGGGAATGGCTATATAGAATACCAACTTTAAAAAGTCTTGGATAAAGCACCTGCAGTGATAAAAGATACAATGCATTTTCTATATATGCTATCTGATTACCTGAATGCTCAACCAGAAGTGGATTCTTTTTTAATGGTTACATTAGATATTCAGAGTCTGTTCATGTTCATCCACAAAAACTATGTATAGCAGCAATCCAAAGCCTCCTGAGAGATAGTAGCAATTTTGATAGCAATAAAATAGAGCTTATAATCATTTTGTTAGATTTAGTCCTGAAGAATATTTTTTTTTGACAAGGACATATATTGGCAGAAATAGGGGGTAGCTATGGGTACCCCATGTGTCAATAGTTATGCGAACCTTGTCTTTGGTCACTTGGAATCTAGAAATATATACAACAACCCATTTTCATCAGCCCCGAAATTTTAGAGAAGATTTGTAGATGACATATTTTTGTTATGGGGGATATGAAGGAGTGGCTTGTGTTATTTATTGAATATCTAAAAACAACTACAGAGTTTTTAAAATTCACTATGCATTGTCCTGAATCCACTATTGACTTCTTAGATGTCAGATTGTTTATTTTGTCCAAAGCGAAGATAGATACATACCTTTATAAGAAAGATTTTTGGAGGAATAACTTATTGCACAGAACAAGCATGCATCCCCCACATGCGTTCAAGAATGTTGTCAAAAATCAGATTCTTTGAACATCAAGGCTACACATGGATGATGTACAATATAAAGAAGCTTTATCTAAAATGGCAAAGAATTTTGAACATAGAGGGTATCGATTGGGAGAGATTGAGAGACAGACACTGAATACAGGATTGGCTAGAGATGATACTGGAAAACCATTTCTTCATGGACGTACTTCAATTACAAGGGTAGAAAAGCAGACTAGAAATAAAAGTAGAGTTATTCTTACATATGTGAGAGGCATCCAATAAGTCTGCGATATAATTAAAGAGAATTGGAAAATCATAAAGACAGACCCTAGTTTTAAGAACATAGTCGGGGATATACCTGCCTTTACATTTTGGAGGAATTGCAATCTCAAACAGCATTTATGCCACAAAATAGAGTTGAATGGAAGTGTTACATCTGTGAGGATAGACACTTTTCCATGTATGATGTGCTCATCATATAAATATATCTCTAACAAGAACATCTTTCTACAGACAATTTCATTCAGAAGGTACTACATTAAGACATATGCAGATTGTAAGACTAAATATGTAGTATATATTGCCAGCTGTGACTTCTGTGATTGCTTTTACATTGGGAAGACTGCTAGACAGCTGAAAGAACAGATATCTAAGCATATGAGTGACATCCGTCTTTATGATGCCAAGAGTCCTTTAACCAGACATATTAATATGAATAATGGCCACAGATTTAGTTTCATGGTGATACAAATTATTCGAGACAACATTTGAGGGGGAGATATTTCCACTAGAACAGAATGGGAGCAAATGAAATGGATATTTGAGCTTCAGGCTGATAAATATCCCGGTCTGAATGGAAATGCATTCATAAAACCTATAGTTAAAGGGTGCAGACTACGGAGGTAGCTATAAGTGATTGGGTGCATATGTACCTATAAATCTGAATCAGGATAAAATGCTGATTATTATGAGTCTCACTAGAATCTATATTAAGTAAATCATTGTTGATCAATGAAGAGATATGTTCATGAGAAATAATTTGGTTGCGCCATAAGGGACATTATAGGAGTTTTATTTGCTGGGATTTGAAGCTATGCAGACATAATTGGAGGTTTCAGTGATGACTGCCATAGGTAGTAGAGAGAATTTCACACTAATGAAGATCAAGTATTGTCAGCACCAATAAGAGATGAAATATGTGTAAAGAATGTTTTACTATTCGCCAGAAGGTTGGAGATATTTAATTGACTAAAATAGGAAGCTGCTTAGAGATGATTGAAAGCTGAAATTAGCAAAGACATTGGTCTATACCCAGAGTGGTCTGAGCCAATAAGATACACCAAATGCCGACTTCCTGGAATATAAAGTATTTATGTCCATATTGAGTGGTTATTCTGGTTTTTAAAACTTGATGATTGGTTATGGTCTTGAGGACAGTTTATGCATACTGAATTAATGTAATTTGGTACCATAAATGATGATTCTTTATTGGATAGCAAGGACTTTAAATCGAGTTTCTTGATGCTTTGATATTTAGATCAGAAGTAGGGTTTGGTTAACCTGAAAGTGGTCATTTTTTATCCTGTGGTTTTATTTGGTTTTAACTTGATAATAAATTGATTTTTCATACTTGCCCCTGTGATGACTGCACTGGTTTTGTATGCTTTGATATTGTGTTTTTTTTTTTCTATGGTGTGCTACTTTAGTGGTCATTTCTTTTATTTTTGGATTTAAATACAATATATGATATATACATATAAACATACATATATGTATCTGTGTTAAATGGGGAAATTCAGCTGGCAAATTTTATTTTCAACAGCATCCCAGAAAAGTAAGCTCCACAGTAGATAAAATGTAAGGAAGTTACAAGTAAATGAGATAAGTGCATTTGCAGATAACTATCAGTACCAATAAAATATGCATTATATATTTCTGTCAATAAGTTTCCAAACATATGCAATGACAGGAAAATATATTAGATACCTACATCATCCACAGAGTAATATGGATAATAGAGAACATTATAAATTGTGATTTGGAAAACAAGGCAGTGTTATAGTAATAATAAGAACACTTAATACAAGAGTGAAATTATATGAGTTCTAGTAAATGAAGATTAGAAACAGGAAAAGTAATTCCACAAGGTCAGTTCCATTTATTCAATAAGTATCACTTCACTGCATTTTTAAACTGCATTTCTTCTAACAAATGTATTAAACCATAGCAAAGTATGTTCCACTACTTAACAATGATGACAGTGAACATGGAATTGCCATGCTTATTTTTGTTATAGGGATTTCTACAAGTTTTTTAACCAGATATTTTTAAATTCAAGATGTTTTTGTTTCCAACTCATTAAGCTTGGCAGCAGTGTATGGTCATTTGAGTAAAGCAACTTAACAACAATCTGAAATTCTGGACACTGTAAGTGAAAGAAAAGCTCAAAACCAAATTATCTTAAAGACAGGCAATAGTGAATATTGGCCTAGTAACCTAAAGGTACAACAAGCTAGCTGAATGTATGCTTGTTCTGTGTTATGATGTTGACATTGTAGTAGTCCAGGTAACAGGTAGGCACAGTATAAAGGGATAGATGGAATGAGAAAATATAGAACATTTGACAGTTTAGTAGAATTAGACAAAAATGGCCTTTTGTTGCATTCTAGTTTTTGAAATGCATCTATTACTATATGGTTTCTGTGTAAATTAAATCTGAATTGGTTGTCCAAGATTCAGCCAAATAGTTTAGCCAGAACTCTTCAATTTATTTGGAAAGTTATCAGAGAAATGAATGCAACACCAGAGCTAGGCTAACAATTGTCACTGGCAGCATCAGAACCTTTGCTGATAGTGTATTGAAGACATTTGAAAAAGACAACATGGGCATTATTGCATTTATATTTAGATGAAGACAGTGAATGTTGATCTAGTTATGCATAGAATATGAGCTGTTTTATTACTGCCAACAGATGAAATGGAATTATTAGATAAAGCTATTTGTTGATTTCTGTGTAATGAATGAGCTTTGCATCACCAGCAAGTCTGGCCTTCATATTAACAATAATCATGAAAAGCTAACCTGTACTTTATTTGTGAAGTAACCTCTAAGCCATCTGAATACACTAGAGGTGAGGCTTAAAGACAGTGTGATCTGTAAAAGCATCCAAGGCTTTGAATATGTCAAGATACATTGTACATAGCATAACAATGAAGCATCTCAGGCTTTATATGCATCAAGATACAAAAGATACAGTGCACTTACCATGATAACTCAGTCAGCTGCAATCAATGATTTCTACCATATCTAATGTTGCAAGGGTTGTGAGTCACAGACCCATGTTTCAATGGTTGCTTAAGTTTCCAGAGTAATCTTTTTGGAGATGTGCTAGGTTGCCTAATGTGCATATCTGTAAGACCAACCCAACCATGCGTCTATCTACATCAAATCTGTCCATTTTTTTTCCATGGGGTGGCAAGAGCTGGGTATTCCTGGACTAGATAAAAGCCCTTCAACACCTTTACTTCTCCCCTGGGAAGGCAAATCATTCCCTCATGATGGTCAGAAGGTGGTAAGGAGTGTGTCGATTTGCTGGTCCTATGTAGTCATGCTTGTTCCTCTGAGGAATAGCTCCTCCCATTGAGTGGCTTTTTCAGTTCTGCTACTGTTGCCTTGCCCTGGGGAGCAGACCTCCACTTGCTCCTTCAGCTACAAGTAGATGCACAGTAGCAGACCATGTTCATGGACTTGTGTTCCATGGATACAACAGCTAATACTCCCACTAGGTTTCACTCAAAGGGTAAACCAGATCTCCCTCTTTTTCCCGAGTGTAAGCTAGCAGTGGCTATTCACTTCCACCTTCTCTGTCTAACTTAGCACCAGAACAGCTACCTGGCTTCATGTTGTCTGGGCCACCAACACAGCTTTATCCATCTACACCACTAGAGTCGCAATTAATTGCAAGCATGCCTGAATTTAAATTTACAGAATAGACAGTTTTATTAACTAATTTATTTATTTACTGCTTTTTTTTGAGAGGGTACCATTTTGTCTAACATGACGGTAAAGACAACATTAAACTAGAAAACCTTATCATGCAATGGTATATTGAAAACAGCTGTACTGTCCCCTCATCACTAGTTCTCCTTCACTCACAGCCACCTTCATACTCCTTCTCATAGCCCTACTTGCACATTTCAGGCAAATTTACTTTGATACCCCTGCCTTTGGGATAGTTTCAGCATTAGCTAGGTCATTTACTCATAACTTTTCCAGGTGTTTTATGTACTTTAGGTATGAATTCTCTTTCTTCAATTGCTCCACAATATTTGCACGCATTTTTTATCCTTCATCTTTATACAGCTCACATTGATTTTTTTGTCCCTTTTGTTACATTTCCTTTACTCCAAACTCTCCCACATTTGACTACAGATGCATATATTCCTACCTGTTTACTTAGAGCTCAAACCTAATTGTTCTGCCACCCTGTTCATCTCTCCAATATTTCCCCTGAGTATGAGCTACCCTCCTAAGTGGGTATTATCTTTAGTGTCTCCACAGTGCCCTCCTGGATAGCAATGAAAATGTTAAATGCAATTAAAGGGAGGACTAGACAAGCTTATCATCTTATTCTTCCACCAAGCAGAAACAATGCAACCTGTCTTACTTACCAAGCAGAGGTTACAAAATGAGTCAATATTTCAGTCTATCAGGACCTGGAATGCATGAATGTATTTTAATAAGAAGTCTGTTTTAGATGAAGCAGAAAAGCAGATCTGAACACAAAGCCATACAATCTCTCTCAAGAAGTGGAGTCTCAATAGTGATCAAGGAAACGTATTCACAGAAAAGGTAGTAGATTTCTGAGAAAGGCAGCTGAAAGATATGGTACAAATAAAACTGAAAAGTTAGACTTACTGTAGATTTAAAATGTATTTATTTATTTATTTATTTATTTATTTATTTATTTATTTATATTTGTTTATCAGGAAATTCTGACTGGACACAAGTCCTTTTTCAGCAGAGGCCCATGGGAGAAAAGCTCCACAGAGTGACAGTGATAAATGGTGACATAAGAATCAGTACTGTGTACATTATAGGTGATCATGTCATGGAGAAGAAAAAAGAATACAGGTGCACATTTAGTACCATTAGATAGTAGCTTTTGTTACATATCAAAAGAAGGAGTAGTAACATAGAAAAACAATTGTATAACAGTAATACAGTTCAATTATTAAACAATATTAATATACAATAATAATACACAAGAATAATCCTGGAAAAGATTACCTAGCAGAGTAATCTTTGGTTCGGTTTTATAATGCTATAGGGAAGGCTCTATCTACGTTGGGTAAAAGAGAGGAGGATAGAAGGGGGTTTAGTCGGGTTTGGACAAGGACAAAGCCAGTGAGAATTTAGGTGTGATTTAAGTGCAGTCTTGAAAAGACTGCTGGATGGAAGGGTAGTTATGGAAGTGGGAAGGTTGTGCCAGAGTTTGGATATGGCGCTGGAAATTAGTGATTCACCAACTGAGTTTTTGGCTTTGGTAACCTGGAGTAGATTTTTGTTGCAGGAGCGTAGTGGCCTAGAAGAGTGGTAGGGTTGGAGAATTGCATGGAGAGATGGGATTCTGAGAGGGTGGTTTACTAGTTTATGAACAAAGGTGAGTTGAGTTAGGTGAAGGAGTTGTGGGAGTTCAAGCCAGTCAAGGTGTCTAAGAGACACACAGTGGTGGCTGTGGTAGGAGCCACCAGTGGCAAACTTTGCAATTTTATTGTAGCAGGTTTCAAGTTTATTTAGGTCAGACTGTCTAACATTTATAAGTAAAATGAAACAGAAATCCAATAAACAAAGCAAGAGAAACATTTATGAATAAACAGTGTGCATAATTTAAAACACAAAGAGAATTTACAGTTCAATGAATTATCTGTCATACTGTTCTCTACTCTTGCTTGAGTAGGCTTTGCTGTTATGCTTATATAAAAAAGGGCAAACAGTACATAAACTACATCAGCTAGTATATGTGTTCTCTGTTTGATGACATTCACTGTAATGAGCAACACACAAAAGGAGGGAAATGAAATAGAAGTCTTGTAGCTATTCCACTGTGAAGAAACTCCTATTTCTTCTTTGTAAGTCATCAGTTACCACAAAGAGGAGAAATAGCTCACAGGCCAGGTTTAGAAAAAAGCTTTCCACTTGTATGCCACAACATATCACTCAACTGATCAAAACTTTGTAGAATGTTCCTGATTTTGTCTCAAAATTTTCCCCATCCCTCATAAAATTTTTGATTTTCTGGTAAATCACTGAAGACCCCCGATGGTCAATAACACTAAACATTAGAGTTTCATACTGCTTATTGTTCAGACATGCATGCTGATGCAAAGCCCGTTGTTCTATTAACTTTTTAAATGAATTAGATTAATATTTAAAAACTGCCCCTGATTTTTAGATTTGTTCCCCACCCCCTTATTTTTTGACGTTGTCCAGAATTCTTGATTAAAGAAGCTGAGAGAAATATGTTTTTGCCCCATAGCACGTTGGCTGCCATTATGGAAATTAAGCTGTAACAACACCTTTTCCCCAACAGCACAAACTTTTTATCATTCTGCTTTTGTTAATTTGCATACTAAGATGGAGATGCACTGATTCTGCAGACCTGGTCATTACTTCTGGGAAGTAGTTACATCAGTTACATCAGTTTTCCCTTGCTTGCAACTTAGCAGATACTACAAATATTACTATTGTTTAATACCTAAAGCAGTATATGCACTATCTTAAAAATAGGTTGTCTAATGTTCACACAAGTACTGTCAGCAGAGCTGTATATAATTAAAACATTTACAAAACTGACGCATTCTATTTCCACAGTACCATGCAATAGAAGACATGTAAAAATACTACACAGCTCACTGGGAGAAAGTATTCAAATTGCATCTGCAATATCAATGACTGGTATTAAAGAATGAGATCACTTCTGGTTTAATTATTACTGTGAGTAAAGTGTGAGGACAGCAGATGCAGGGGATCACAACGTGTAAGGGATTCAAAAATATTATGCAATTAGAGTGAGTTACTACAGGTAAGGCTCCTACCTGGAGTAACTCAGGTTTGGTATAAATGCTCTAGGAATCATACACTCAACATAATTAGTACAAGTAATACACAAAACATTTCATAATTTAGCAGCCTTGTCTATTACAATTTTGTGTATTACTTGTACTAATTATGCTGAGTGTATGATTCCTTTAAAACGTTTTTTATGTGTTAATTGTATTGACTATTTACTCACAGTGGTGTAAAGCACTAGTAGATTTGATAAAGTCTCCAATTGTAGCAGACAAAAGCACTTATCCTACATTTTGTACCTGTTGCTGTGTTTTTTATCTTATATTATGTACCTGTTGCTGTGGTTTTTGGTTGTACATTAAAGCACTTTTTATTCAGGACATCTATTCTTCCTTGGGTTACAGGATTTTGCCTTCAAGTGGTTGTGTTTTTCATATGTTTATAACTGTAGTAATGAAGGCAATCAGTGTAAAAAGGAATCAAAGTGGTAGGATGTACTACATATGTGCAATAAAATTATGTAAATATAATTGGCCAGCTTCAATAAAGCCTATATGGTCTGTTTACACTATGTGCTCATCACAGTTGGGCACACACATGGTAGCACACTGTTTTAGATCCATTAAGTGGCTCTACATGGCATGTAGAGACATGCAAACAAGGTAGACACTGTGGCATGCTACTTACACCATAAGCAGCTGAATTGCATGATAATCAACCAAACCAAGATGGAGGAGCTATTCAACAAGCTATAAAGCAAATGTGTAGGCTCTGCTGGTTTTCCCTGCAAATTCCAAAACCTACTGTAATACAGCCATGGAAAGTAGTCTATACAGAAACAATGTTAGGGGCTGCTGTTGCTTTAATTCATGTGCATGTGCAACAGGCTGAAGTCTATGCTGCTGCTGCTGGTATAATAAACCAAGGCCAAGAAGGGAAGATTTTCAGACCCCTTTTAACATATCACAATCTATGTGATGTAGAAATTGTCTAGCACTACAGGGTGGATAGACACACTACATGAACTCTGCAACCTCTGCTGTCCTCAACTCACAGCCAGGGCATACCATGGGAAACCCATACCAGTGCAGACAAAGGTATGTGTAGCACTTAGAATTTTAGCTACAGGTGCCTTTCAGAGATGAACAGGGGACATGCTGTGAGTGTCACAGGCATCAGCATCTGGGATCCTCCATCAATTCGGAATGCTATACTCCAACATGCCAGGGACCACATATATTTTTCCTGTACTCCTGTGGATAGAGCCAGAAATATGCAGGTGTTCTACTCTGTAGCACCTTACCCTGAAGTACTGGGTGTAATAGATTGCACACATGTAGAAATTAAAGCACCACCACAGGAACAGGGAAGGCTCTACATAAATAGAAATGGCTTCTACTCTATTAACTGCCAAGTCATTTGTAATGCCAAGGGAATCATCTTGGACATGTATGCTAGCAAACCAGACAGTTATCATGACTCACATATCTGGCACACCTCCCAATTGTGTTGATGATGCCCATCAGAAACCCACACACACCTGCCAAAGAATACCATAATGAGGCACATGCTCAAACCAAAGATATCACAGAGTGTGTCTTTGGGCTGCTGAAGTCACAGTTCTGGTGCCTAGATATATCTGGGGGAGCCCTGCATACGCATACAATCCACTTGTAAGTAATGTATACAGATAACAGTAGCATTTGATAATTAATATATATCTTCTCCAGTTCAGTAGTCTTCTGTGCAGATCTATCCCAAGGTAATAGCCTCTTTTGTGTTCTCCATATAAAGAAGTCTCCTCATCTTTAGTTTCTCTTGCTACACGGTTGCCTTTCATGGTGTAGATTCAGGGCTGTTAGCACAGTGAAGATGCAAATGAGGTGAAAACTCATTAGAACTGCCACATACTTGGCTCTGTGTAGCTGATGTAAATATAGTCCAGGCACTCCCACAGTGTTTTTTGCTAATGGATTGCAACTGCGATAATTAGTGGTAGGGAGAAGGAAAAAGCAACAGCAATGCAGACTACTCTACCTCCAGTGGGTGTGTCAGGTTAGACCTATAAAGTGTATAGAAGTAATTTTATCATGGTTGGAAATGTAAGTGAGCAGTGCACACGTCACAGATTCTGCTCAGTAACATCCAACCTCTCCTTCTTTTGTTGACAACTGTATATCATTGCAATTTAATATCCTCACACATTTTAAGGACAATGCTATAGAATGGCTTACAGACTGCATGTCTCAGATTACTTGGTCAAAGAAGACAAGAATGAGCAACAAACACAGAGAGGTAAGCCAGAGCTACAGTTTTTCAAGCAGTAGTCATGAATGGTTTTGTGATCACTCAGCACACTACATCCAAAATTAATACATGTACAAATAACTGTTATGGAGTTTCTTAGCACTGTGGATGATGTTGCAGTTGGTTGTATGCAGAATGATTTCAGTTCCCTTCTGCAAAGCTGTTTGTGTGGCAAAGAGGGATAAGGCACACTTATTGTGTTCTGAAGGTTCATTGGAGTGAGAGTTGAAATCCAGACCTATATAGAAATATTTAGTGTGTACTAACAATCATTTTGAAGGGTTTGTTTCATAGATTGCTTTTTCTATATTTCAAGTACTTTTATTTATTTATTTATTTATTTATTTATTTATTTTTGCCAGTGTTTGTGCAGTGGGTGGCGTAGTGCAAACAAGGGAAATGGAGAAAATAAATGTCAGAATTGGCTGTGCTTATCTCATTTGGACAATGCATAGCAGTGCCCAAACCCGAACAAGTGGCCCGGACAGGAAGCAGACAGAACACCTGCAGAGCATCTGCAGACAGGGCATCTGAAAAAGTGCAAGGGTCATAAACAATATTTCATTGCAATTGTTGTTTCCATAGTGCAAATACCTGCAGTCATAAAACACCTGCAGACAGGATGCAAACAGCTAATAATTGAAAATGGGTGTATTTAATTAATTCTGTTGGACACCAGGCAAACACTCTAAGTGGTGTTGCATGGTAGTTAACATACAGAACTTAAGAATGGGTGGGAAATTATGGAAATGTCATGTAACTAGTATTTGGCAGCAGGTGTAAGGATAGGGCTGGAGTGAAAATGGCCTTGGGTTCTAGTACAGGGTATGCAACCTGTTTTTACTGTTGTGACAGTGCACTTTACAGCAATGAACTGAAAAACAGACAAGTGTTTGTGCCAACAGGTGTAATTGTATGGCAGCCATACACATGGTCCTGGGTTCTAATACAGGATATTCCAGACATTTTTACTGTTGTTCCACTTCCTATTATATTCACTCTCACTTATAACACTTCAGATAGTGGAGCTGATATGAATTATATGTATGAGGGATAATACACCCTTTATTGTGTTTTCAGATGTTTGACTGATGGTATACTGTCTATTACAGTTCTATAAGTATACTCCTGCTATCTGGACTTGCACAGCCTTCACAATTACATAAGACACATACACAACTGGATCTATATACAAGAACCTTGTCAGGTTACACACATACATGTGTAACACATCAAACTGTCAGCTGTATTTATGAATGCTTCTTGAACATGCCTGAGCAGCACATCTTCTATGGCAAAGATGGAAAATAAATGCTGTGGAAGTAAATGTTTTGCCCCTTATGCCTGGGTTTGAATCCCCACACTTAAAAAAATCAATTTTATCAGTGTATAGAGCCAACAACAAGTGTGTCGAGCTATGACATTTATGCCCCCAGTGCATGTCTGCAAACTTAACTCACCTAACAGTTACATTACAATTTTCAATATATATTTCCAAGCTACATCAGCAGACACCCTTCAAATTAAGGTCAAGTGTCAGATTAACCTTCCTATTTCAAATATTTATTTCATTCCTGCTCAGCACTGCTGTTCTCTGCTTAACATCATGCAAAAGCAATTGGTATCATTGCTCAGGTTTGCACAATACCAGTAAACATGATAACTGGAATTGGCATGAAAGCCATTGAAATTAGTTGTCATTGCTCTAGTTTGGGTGTCAGACATGTCTGGAAGTAGTGGGGAAGTTTCCCAATCTATGGCACAGAGGTGGCATGTCCAGGAGTCCAGAATATTTATTGGACTCCTGGTAAAGTGCCACAGCCAAAGGCTTCTCCAGGGGGACTATTCTAGATCCCAATACATGTCTGAGGCATGGAGTAGTTTTGGCTAAGGCTATACCCAGTGCTTCTGACATCCCATGCACTGGAGAACAGTGTAGGCATCATTTTAATTACCTACATAGATGCAAAAGTGATACTCTCAACCATTGGTTGACTGAATTTGAAACTGCAGACATCCCACAGCTGTGTAAGTATGATAACTACAAAATATTTGTAATATTTAGAAAGCTAAATGTAGGCAAGACAGGTATGCATAATGCTCTTCTGTTCTTTTCTGTTCTTTTCCCCAGCTAATGCTTGACATGATCTCAATAGATGGGCGTCTCATGCTGCTCGACTGGAGAGACTGAGGGAAGCAAGTGGTATGAATGTATGCAGCACAAGAGAAGTATTATTGCAGCATTAAATGTTATAAATAGATTTTGGGGGGTTTATACAGTTGTAGCAAATTAAGCATGTATATCCTAACTGTAAAAGCAAGTATGCATGCATTAGTCTGTAGCACGAACCAACTTTAGGAGTCAAATTTAAGATTGTAATCAGAGGCTGTGGGTTCAAATATCACAAGTCACAACTATACAATACTGCATTTCTTTAATGATATTTATATTAAGTTAAACTCTATACAAGTGGCATAAATGCCCTGCTGTTAACTTTAATCTGTATAACTGGAACACGCATATGTGCAATATATGCACATTTCAAGGATTACTTTCAGCAATCTATAATTATAGTATGCATTTGCTAGGATGTATACTTAAATGTAATACTTCAGATAAAATAGTTATATAATTGCTTTAATGCATTGTATGTCACATATTATGGTACTAATTTTATCTTTTTTCCTCTCACCCTAACCTTTATTTTTCTTTTTTTATGTTCTATTATGTGGTGTTAAAATGTCTCCATGTCACCCATGTGTACCACATCACTAAATGCTACACAGCACAGTGGGTTAGGCCAGCCCCAGTGGATCAGCCTGCCCTCATGCCACTGGCTCCAGCACCTATGCCCAGTACCTCTGGGAGCCAACCTGGCTGCACGGCCTCTGATGCCCCTGCACTACCCGCACCCTCGGGTAGTACTGCCCTGGCTGCTGGTACAGAGGTACCCCCAGGAGCAGTGGCAGAGGTGGGGATTTCATCACCCACTGGGAGAAGCCAGAGTTGGTGTGTAGGGTTGTGAATCGCACCACTGATGTATGCCTATGCTGGATGGAGGGGCTGCTCTCCCTCATGGTATGTAGGAAGATAAGACATCAAGCACTCCAGCTGCCAGTTGAGTAAGGGGGCAGCGATGACAGTCCAGAGGGTGAGGACTCAGTTTGATGGGCATGAGTCTGTGTTCACCCCTCCCTTACCCCAATGATGATGTCTTTCAACCTTTTGTGTCTCTCACCATCCCTGTGTCTTGTCTTGTTTGTCTTGCTTGTTTGCATTTGCTTCCTTACCTATCCATCTTACCTGACCCAGAAATATTACCCAGAATTTCTCTCTTACCAAATTTAAAAAAATGGCCACCTGTCCCCCCCACAAAAAAAAAAAAATATATATATATATATATATATATATATATATATATATATATATATATATATATATATGCAGCTCTGCAGTGTGAATTTGTGCAGAGCTGATATAGCAGAGAACTAAATTCTCCTGACTGTGAGCAGAGTTGGAATCTTTTCCCATCTCATATTCCAAACTGATAAGTACACTTTTTGCAACTCATTTTACACTGTTCTATATTTATGTATTTGCTTTATTATTTATATATTTGCTGTATTGTTTCTGTCTTTTATTGTTGTCTGCACTTTGTTTCTCAGGGTAGCTCAGAAGCTAGTTTCAGGTGGGGGCTGTTGAGCCAGCCCATCTTAGCTGTTAGTCATTGCCTGAGGTGTATTTTCTGTGTTGTACTTCCATTACAAACTGCATTTCTGTGAATCTGTGCAGCGCTGATATAGCAGAGAACTAAATTCTCCTGACTGTGAGCAGAGTTGAAATCTTTTCCCATGTGATATTCCAAACTAAGTACACTTTTTGCAACTCAGTTTGTACTGCACTGTATTTATATATTTGCTTTATTATTTATATATTTGATGTATTGTTTCTGTCTTTTCTTGTCTGCACTGATTTTCCCCGCCCTCCCTCACAAGAATTCTTGTAGTGTTCACCCTCCCTCCCAAGTGTTCTTGTAGTGTTAAACTTGGTAGCTTTGGATTTGCCTGCCTCTGCTGTAATCTAATCTTGGTCACTGCTCCCAGTCTAATCTCATTTGATCACTCAACATAGTGCAGTGAGATTATTTGGGCAGGACTACCCCCTTGCTTCTTTGACTTTGAACACTTCTGTTTCCTCCCACTCCACTTTAAAAAAATTGTAAACTTTATTCATCTGTTTTTACTGTAATTGTGTTCTTCATATTTTATAACCTTCTTTTTGCTGTGTGCGCTTAAGTGTTCGAGTGTTTTAATTCCGCTACATTTAATACTGCTTGTTAGTAGCCTAATTAAATTTATCTGTTATTCTAAGCATTTTAAGCTTTGGTCTTAGCACTTGTACTTCAGGCAAGTTACTTTGAATTGAAGAAGATTCTTGTGGTCTACACTTTTGTGGACAAACCCTTAACAAAACCTTCTCTCCATAAAATCCTGCATACCATTGCTAGAATCTCCATGTGTTCTGACTGAGTGTGATTCTCAAACAATCTGGAAATATAGAGCTGATAAGTATATTTTTGGCATTTTTTAATTGTTCAGAGTTCTGCACTGTCTTAATTTTTGCTTGACTGAATTATTTATATATTTGCTGGCATTGTTTTCTGATACTCTCCATTTTGATTTTTTATAATATACTGCTCTCTGCACTTATTTTTAGTTTTTTTTTTTTAATTTAATTGCATTTATTTAAACTGTATTTGCTTTAATATTGCTACACACTCAAGTGTGCTAACTTGCACTGCATTTGAATTTTTAATGCTGTTTTAGCGGGTCTATATCAGAACATTGAAGTATTAAAACTTCAAATGTTCTGATATCGAACACTATTCAGCGCACGCTAAGAATAGCGAAGCTGCAGAACAGCAAATTCTTTCCCCGGGAAAGAATTCGGTTGGCCATTTCTGTAGCTTCGCTATTCTTAGCGCTGTGGTGGAAAGTTAAGGGTTGGGTTCAGGTAAGTGTGCGGTTGTTTGTACGTTAGGGTTAGGGGTGGGTTAAGTGAGTTATGGTTAGGGCACGGGTTAGGTGAGTGTGCGATAGTGACGGACCTTAGGGTTAGGGTTTGGGTTAAGGTAAGTGGGTAGATAGTAGTGTATGTTTAGTTTAGTGTAGCATTAGATGTAAAAATGTAAGTGTATGTGTGTGGTTGTTGTTTGTTTGATGTGCTTGTGCTGTGTGTATGTGTTTCGGAGCAGCACATTTTTTTCCATAGGAAATAATTTGCTGTTCTGAATGTTTGATATTTTCATGTTTAGATGTTATGGGGCTGATGAAATAGCATTTACTATTTTCATCTTTTGATAACATAATATAAACGTGTTTTAGCAGCTTTTCTGTAAAAAAAAAATATATATATATATATATATATATATATATATATATATATATATATATATATATGTTCTAAGCTTATTTCCCACTTTTCCTATAACTAGGCTAGTCCAGATACAGATTTGCTGTATCCAGGACTGTTGTAAGCTTCTGAGCCCTCCAAGCCTTTCTATGTTGGAGGGGAAGCCTTCTAGCTTATCAGTGAGAGTGGTAAGCACTAGCCTATCTACCACAGGAGGAGTGTTTTTTGGCCCAGAAATTGTAATTTATTGCCTCTTTGGGCAGTTTTTCCACCCCTTTCAACTTTCTGGTTTAAAAGCCCACATTTGCACTTGTTTCCCACCTTTCCTGTGACTAGTCAAGCCCAGATACAGATTTGCTGTATCCCAGACTGTTTGTAAGCTTCTGAGCCCCAAAGCCTTTCTGTGTTGGAGGGAAGCATTCTAGCTTAGCAGTGGGAGTGGTAAGCCCTAGGTAGCCTATCTACCACAAGAGGAGTGGTTTCTGGCCAAGAAATTGTAGTTTATTGGCCGTTTGGATGGTTTTCCATTCCTTTCAACTTTCTAGTTCAAAAGCCTGCATTTGCACAGGTTTGTGCTTGCTTAAGTTCAGCAAATCCAGTTTTGGCATCCTGCAGAATGCAAGGGCATCAGGAAGGAGAAAGATACTCCATTTTGATTTTTTCCTAATTTTCTGCTTTCTGCACTTGTTTTTAGTCATTTTTTAACTTAATTGCATTTATTTAAACTGCATTTGTTTTAATATTGCTACACATTCAATTGTGCTAGCTTGCACTGCGTTTGAATTGTTTTTACTGCTGTCTTATTTGCTTAGTTGCTTTTCTGTAAAAAAAAAACAAAAAATACAAAAAAAGAAAAAACAAACAAAAAAAGGTCTAACTTGTTTTCTGCCTTTCCTGTAACTTGTCTAGTCCTGATGCAGATTTGCTGTATCCAGGACTGTTTGTAAGCTTCTGAGCCCCCCCCAAGCCTTTCTGTGTTGGAGGGAAACCTTCTAGCTTATCAGTGGGAGTAGTAAGCACTAGGTAGCCTATCTACCACAAGAGGAGTGGTTTCTGGCCCAAAAATTATAGTTTATTGGCCATTTGGGCAGTTTTCCATCCCTGTCAACTTTCTGGTATAAAAGTCTGTGTTGGGTAGGTTTACACTTGTTTAAGCTCCGCGCAGGGACGCCGAGCTGAGGAAAACTATTACTGGTGCCAGAAACTCTACACTTAAGTTTTCTCCAAGGATCTTGCTAGTTCTTTCTCTATTTCTCTTTCACTTCAAATAGCTTAATTGCTTTGTACTTCAACAGGTTTTTGTACCAATTACTGTAGCACACCTAAGTGCCATCAGCACTAGTCATTTTTCACGGAAACAGCTTCAGTACTTAATAGTTACAACCACCCCTCCTGGAATGATTAAAGGGCAGTTCCCTGTGCTTTCTCCTATTGACCTGGTACAATTGGGCATTCTGAGGCAGTGTAGCAACTGCCTCATGTACAGAGACAATCCTCTCCTCTTACCTCCCAACATTCAGACTTGTGAGAGATGCACTTATATCACCAAATTGGAAGCTATGCACTCTCCAGCCAAGATGGAGAAGGTCAACACCTGCACCACACCACATGGAACACATAGCCCTCCAGAGCACCCACCATCACAGCTGTCACATAAAAGCACAAACCACGCACCCACCTTCATGGAGGTTCTCAATAGAAATTTACCCAAACAGCAGAGACCTCCAAGACAGAAACACACTCAACCACCACATCACAGCACAAACTGCAGGACACATAGCTCACCTCCACAGTGTGGCCATAAACCTAAGCCTCTAAGGTAGACACCTTGCCCAATAAACTAATCATAGATGACTCAATAGTGAGGCACACAGATGTCCCAGTAACTAGGTTGAATAAGGACAAGGTAACAGTCAACTGTCTATCAGGTGCCAGAATCCAACACATAACACACACACACTCAGGTCACTCCACAACAAGTACAAGTATGACTCTGAGATTGTCCATGTGGGTGTGAATGACCTGAGATGCACCTCCCTGGACTACATGAAAAGAGACATGGTGGAGCTCTTGAATTATGTAACCCAGGCAGGTATGACCCTAGCCCTGAGCAGTATCCTACCATTACGTAGAATGATACCGCAGTACAAACAAAAAATGACTGACTTCAACAATTGGCTAAGTTTCTGGTGTCACTCTAAAGGGATAGTATCTGTCTGCTTGGGAAGACATGATTGCCAGACCTCGATGCTTTGCCAGAGATGGCCTGCATCTGTCACCCCTGGGATTCCGGGTACTGGCTAAAGCTCTTGCCACCCCTATAATGTCTTTTTTAGTCAGTGTTCCAAAGATCAAATTACCACCATAACAGCTAGAAATGAATGCAATCTGAGGGTCATGCTGCTCAGTGCTAGAAGTCTAAATTTCAAGATGCACACACTTGAAGCACTCCTCAAAATGGAGAACATCAACTTTTGTGCTGTAATGGAGACCTGGTTTAAAGCAGCAGAAAGCACCCCTGCACTACCAGGCTATAACTCATTGCACACCTTTCAGCCCCGAAACATAGACCAAAGCTGCAAAAGTGGTGGTGTCTCTCTATTCATAAAGGATATGCACACCTCCAGACTAGTAGCCCAGCATAATGCATTCGAGATACTTCAGGTGCAACTGACATTGAGTAAGAAGGCAATCCAGGTCATAGCCTGCTATAGGTCCCCAGCCATGTCCCTAGACTCTCACTCCACATTCCTAAGCACCCTAGAATCTATCAAGGTCCAACCCAACACTCTCATACTAGAAGACTTCAACTACCCCTCCATCAACTGGGAAAACTACTCAAGCACCAATACATTGACCAAACACTTCCTAGAATTCATCAATTCCAATGCCCTGGACCAGCTCATTCTGATCCTCACTGGAGGAAGCAACATCCTTGACCTGGTTATTACTAACATGGGTGACCATTGCTCTACAAAAATCTCAATCCCTCCTTGGTCAGATCCACCATAAACTAATCACCATGGAAATCCACATCTCACCCACACCCCCGCAAAGGTAACCACCTTGAAAAAATTCTCCAAAGCTGACTGAGCTCCTAAAAACAGAGAGGGCTAACTTCACAGCACCCATGCCAATGGAAAATAGCTGCATGACTGCCAAATCATACACCAATGCACTCTACATACATAAATGTATGGAACTAGCCATATCCAACAGAACCAAGAAGCTCTCCTCCAAAAAAAAGAATCCCATCTGGTGGTCCCCTGCCATTAATAAATGCCACAACAGAAGGAAAAAACTGTAGCAGAAAAAGGTGAAGTCCCAAGACTGAAAAACTCCCTTATTAGCCTCAATAAAAAATTGAGATCCCTCAACAAATCCTCCAAAGCCAGCTGTGACGGCAGAATTAGGGCATACACTAGCAGCAATCACAAAGCCTTCTATAGTTATTTCAAGAACCTCCATGGCAGTACCCAGATTTGCTCTCTGAGTTACTGCACAATGGTGCCTCCTATACTGAGCCAACAGATATTGCCAGCATACTGTCCGACAGATTGAGTGTCAACTTTACCCCCCCCCCCAAAGGACCAATCACCATACCAGAAGAATGCCAGGCACCCAGTATTACTGCAGCATAGGTTAAAACTGCATTGTCCAAGGCCAAGAATACAGCTTCCATGGGACCCAATAATATCCCTGGCTTTGTTCTACATGAACTATAAAGTGAAGTGGCACCACATCTGTGAGCCCTGTTCAGTCACAGCCTTACCTCAGGCTTTGTCTCTACTGAATGGTGCACTGCTATGCAGTTCCATAAAGGTGGAGTGACTACAGACCCTGGGAATTATTGTCCTATTAGCCTGATTAGTCGGATATGTAAAGCTATGGAGTGCATCATCATGGACATGATTAGCAAAGATATAGGAAATCTCCAAACTTTAAACCCCCATGCAATTTGGCTTTGTGAAAGAGAGATCATGACTGCTCAACCTGGTTGACTTCTTTGAGTCAGTCACCAGGGCTGTGGATGAAGGTAAGGCAGTGCATACAGCCTACCTTGGTCTGACCAAGGCCTTTGATACCATTCCTCACTCGGGGATTATTGATAAACTCACAAAGCTAGGCATCAACCCCAATATCACTAGGTGGGTTGCAAACTGGATCACAGATAGAACACACAGTCTGAAAGTAACAGACTGCAATTAGACTGCTGACCAGTCATGAGTGGAGTCCCACAGGTATCGGTCCTGGGTCCTCTCCTGGTTCGGCATCTACTTCTCAGAAGTCCAGACCAACACAAAGGGGCTCTGGCTGACCAAGTTCACAGATGACTGTAAGCTGGGAGCCATTATTAACTTTCCAAGTGATGCAGACATCCTACAGAAAGGCCTTATTGAGACCAATGACTGGTGCTAAAACCATGGCCTTAAGCTTAATGCCAAAAAATGCATCATCATCCCCTTTGGTAAAAACTCAGTTCCCACTAATTACCACATCGATTGGATCCCAATGAACACTGAAAGCCCTATAAGAGATATGGGGATGCAGGTTGACAGCAACCTCTCCTTCAACCACCACATTGCCACTGTGGTCAGAAAGTCCTTCTATGTGGCACATCACATTACCAAGGGTTTTGTATCCAGGAAGAAAGAGGTCATCATCTTTCTCTACTCTTCTGTCATTAGCCCAATCATTGAATATAATGCACCATTTGGCATGCACCTCACTAGACACCTGCCACAGCTGGAGAGACCACAGAAGTACCTCACAAAGAGGATCCTAGGCATTAAACACATGGCCTACACAGACAGACTCAAAAGACTCCAGCTATTCCCTGTCTCATATCACCTACTTAGAGGTGATCTCTGCTTGACTTACAAAGCCATGTCTGTCCCAGCTCTGTTAGAAATGCTACATCTAAAGAAATCTCAATCCTTCAAAAATACATGCTCCAGAGACCTCAACCTCATTACCACAATCAACAGAACATGCTAGAGGGACAGGTTCCTCACCCAGACACTACCTATGCTCTGGAACAGACTTCCCATACATGTCAAGGAGAGCACCTCGCTATCCCTCTTCAAGAGAAATCTTTTTTTCCTCAAAAAATGTTTTATTTTCAATTAAAATAACATTTACATAATATTTTTAAATATCATTTTAAATAAGTATATACAATATTTACAATAGCTTGACTTTCAATTATATACACTGTATGTTATTAAATATAGAATTAACAGATCAGTTATCAGAGATACAATATTGATTATTGCAGTGTCCAACAAAGATATAACTTTCTTCCAAGGATTATTTATCAATGGCCTGGGATAGATTTGTAGTTATTTGATTTTTATTTCCTTCGATGCAGTTGTCTTTAGTAAAGTGTAGAATTCTTCCAAGTTCAGGGGTGTATTTGAATCCCCCCTTCTGGTTATGCATTTCCTTTTTATAGCAAGTATTGTCCATAACAAATACATAGGTGTCTTATTCAGGTAGAGAACTTCATTTACATTTAGTATAATCAGTGCTTTAGTTAAGGTAAATAATTCATTAAATAAAGCTTGTAAAAAAATGATTGATTCCATTCCAATAAAATTTAATTTTATTACATTCATAAAAAAATATGAATCCAGTCTGCTTTATTTGACTTTTCACACCTCCAGCAAAAATCATCTGTAGTAGTACTGATCTTTTTATTTCTATCTGGTGTTAAAAATGCCCTATGTAAGTATTTCCAGTTAAATATTTTCCAGTACTGTGTGTTAGAGGTGTAATTAACTGATAGTAAGATGTTAGTTTTAATTTCTTTTGTTAACTGCAATTACTGACCTTTTGTTAAGAACTGCCAGTATGATGGTTTGGGAATTGGTTTATATGTTATTAACTCTTTATATAGATTTGAAATGGAATTTTTCTTTTCACAACTATTACATATAAATTCATACAGAAAATTTATTAGATTTGGAATATCTTTAAATGAGGAATTATTAATCTGCATAAATCTTGAGTATACATTAGAATGCTTTGTAAGGTTAACCAGTCCTGTGTTGGAATATTATAAGCAGTGTTTATCATGTGTATATCTAAAACATTAAATTTATTTACACATTGAAACCAGCATAAGAATCCATTTTTTCCCAGGAGGTTATTGATTCCCTATATATTTTGTGAGGAAAGTTCTTAGTGATGGTAAATGGGGTTAAAAGGTCAAAACAAAGTTTTAGATCTATGTTTGCATTGATAAGTTTCCTAAAAAAATTGATGTAATGATTAATCAGTGTTGTTTCAAAAGGTTTTGCTATATTATTTTTTATTTATTTATTTATTTATTTTTTATTTATCATTTGTTGACTGGGAAAGTCTGACTAGGTTCCACAGAGCCTGTTTTCAGCGGAGGCCCGGGGAGAAATGCTCCAGAAATCCAGATTATATTGCATACTTATGCATAGTATGTACCGGGGTTTGTCTGATTTGTCTATTAAAAATTTTTGTAACAGATTAAATTTATTTGTTAATATAGCTGTTGTTAATTCTTTCTAGTTGGCAAACTAATGTGGGTTTATCCAGTCTATTGTAATTTTAAGCACAGATGCTTTTATATATGTTTTTATTTCTGGGAAGTTCAATCCTCCTTGTTTCCAGGGTCTAATGTGATGAGTTAGAGCTATTCTATTATTTTTGGGATACCATAAAAATTTTATCAAACATGAGTTTATTTCTTTAAGAATGCATCTTTCAGGAATTAACTGTACTGCTAATGCTACATATAGTATTTTTGGCAATACGACCATTTTTATTAATTGCAATCTGTCTTCAAAAGTTAATATAATTTTGTTCCACTTTTCTATATATATTTTTATTGTTTCAATAATGTTTTTATAATTTATTAATAGTGTTTAGTTTATATTTTTGCATAACACTATTTCTAAATAATTTAGCATAAGTTCTTGTTTTTCAATGATGGATTTATCTGTAACTTGTAATTCTTTTTTCTTATTTAAAAATAGAAATTTTGATTTTGAACTATTAAAGTGTAGACCTGAAATCTTATAAAATGTCTTCATTACTTCTTCTAGCTCTCCTAAAGACTCTCTGGAGTTTGATAGGGTTAATAAAATATCATCAGCAAAAAGCATTAATTTAGATATGTACTGGTCATAGACTATTCCTTTTATTCTTGGATTATTGCGTATTATTTCTGCAAGTATTTATATAGCCAAAGCAAATAACATAGGAGAAAGGGGGCATCCTTGTTTAGTACCTTTCGTTATATGGATGGATTCTTATGTGAAAGGACCTAATTTAATGTAGGCTAAGTTATCAATATATATGTTTTTAGTAATAAGATGACGGGAGGAGGAAATTCAAATAATGCTAAAGTTTTAAATAGATATTCCCAGTTGAGGAGATTGAAGGGTTTTTTTCTATGTCTCATCCGATTACAAGTGTTTCTCTATCTTCTTTATTCACATAATCTATGAGTAAGTATCCTTTTAATATTATCGTGTGTGTGTCTGTTATATAAAAATCCAGTTTTATCATTATTAATTGTCTTTGAAAGTGAGATTTTCATTCTTTTAGCAAGGGTTGACATGAATACTTTTAATCATTATTCAGTAATTATATAGGTTTGTATGAGGTGCAAAGGTCTGATGGTTTATTATCTTTTAGAATTGGTGTTATGAGAGAATATTTCCACGAGGGTGGTATTTTTGCTTCTGACTGGACTTCTAGCAAAGTTTTATGAAAAAGAGAGATTACTGTTGAAGGGAAGAGTTTGTAAATTTCAATAATTATACCATCTATCCCTGGAACTTTGTTACATTTACTTTCTTTTATCTTGTCAACAATTTCTTTGTAGGATATAGATTTTTGTAGGTCTAGTTTTAAGTTTTCTGGAATTTTTTTTATATTGATAAGGTTTGTATCTAAGTTTATTTGGTTGGTATCTAAATCTTCTTTTTTGAAGTGTTCCATATAATGGAACTGAAATGCTTCAAGGATGTCTCCTATATCTAATACTTTTTTCCCTTTCTTTTCATAATATATACTACTAATGTTATTTGCTTTAGAATGTATTTTAATTCTTGTAGATAAGTTATGTAGATATCTGGGGGAGGTGGCTAATGAGTTTATTTTTTAATTTTTCCATGGCTCGACAAGTTTTGTGTGTTAGAATTTCATTATATTTTTTATTTAATTCCTCTATTTCTTTTTTGACCTCTGGACAATTCTGATTTTGTTTTAGATTTTGCTGTCAAGAGTCTGGTTTGCAAGTCTAATGATTCAGATTCCCACTCTCTAACTTTGATTTTGTACCAGCTAAGGGTCTTACCAAATAAATACACTTTGAATGAGTCTCAAATCACGCCTCTACTGATTTTTATTGTATTGTTAATTTCAAGAAATAATTGTAGTTCTGACATCCAGGGTCTGAATTCTTTAATTTTTGTGATATATGGTGGAATTCTAGTTGAGAGGATTAAAGGTTTAAACTCTATTTGGAGCTTAGTCGCAATCTGAGAAAGGGCATGGAACTATTGAGAAGTTGAGGATTTTTGTTTGTAAATCTTGAACTACGAATAATATGTCTATTCTGGTTTGTGTTCCAAATCTATGGTCTTTATGGGAAAATAATAAGGATTTATCATATTTTACTTTAAAAGTGTCTATTAAATGAAATTAATCAATCCATCTTTTTAAGGATTTTGAAATAGTTGCTATGCAAAAAGACTTCTTGGTGGTTTCAGAAGCTTCTAAGGTACAATTAAAGTCTCCTCCCAGTATAAGATTTCCTTTATAATTGTTGCAAATAAAATCTAGGTGTTTTTTTTAACCGTTCCTGCTCCAATTCCTGGAAACCAATATAGATTAACTAAGGTCCATATTCTGTTATTAAATTTAATTATAAAAATGCTAGTAGGCCTTTTTTGTCTTCATATTTATAAATTTTGAAGTGATTATGGTTTTCTTCCAGAGAACTGATACTCCTTTTGTCTTTGTTCTATAGAAGGATTGAGCTAAGACTGTATAGTCCTTAGAGTTCCAAATAAAGCTATCATTGGTCTTAAAATGCATTTCTGGGAGAAATACTTATGCCTTATTTAGATTTAAATATTTTAGTAAGTTTGATCTTTTATTTGCATTATTTAAGCCATTAGTATTTAATGAAATAATGTTAAATCCATTTCAAGTTATTGTTGGAAGAAACATTTTGGTTCTTTTTTTTTTTTTTTTTTTTTTGATTATAGAAGTTATACCATATTCTCTGATAACACTGAATGTTATTTTTATGTGTGCAAACTTGGGAGTGTAATTTAATGTTCTTTCTTCTTTAAATCCAAGTAGGATAAAATTCTGGTCAGGATTTAAAAAAGTACTTCTATAAAACATTAATTCTAAAGTATCAAATACAAGTAAATATGAATTTCCCATTAAACAGGGAAGGAAAGTCATTCCTAATCCAATAGATAAAGTTAGATCTATTGGATTATCACTCATACCTTTAACCAACAATATCAACTGAGCTCCATATGTTAAATTATTATATGGAGAATTTTCTTAAAAGAGATATGAAATTCTATATTATTCTGGTATTATTCTATAGTATTTTATATATCAGAATGGAATGTTAATAGTGTAAACAATTATTATGTTGACTTAGAAAATATTCAATATTTAGTTACCCTTAAGAGATCCCAGACATATCAGACATGTCATTTTGGATAAATTAAATGCAACCGAGGAGCATACACTAAATAAGCCAGCAACAAATAGATTATTACTAAAATAATTTGACTAAAAGGACTCTACAGGAGACAATGACTGATTACCAATGAAATATAAATTTACTGTAGGTGTACTGTCTTCCTTTACTTTCCCACTTTTCAGCTCACCAACTTCAACTTACACTTATGAAAAGACATGGCTTATCAGTGGTATCCTGACTCTGAGTAGAGGCACCCTGCATTCTAGTGTACAGTGCTTTTACATATTTATAGATTTACAAAGCAGAGTCTAAGAATGAACTCTGATCACCCTGACAATTCCCATCTTGCATAGGGCACCTCCTGCTTCCAGAATGGGTAATCACATCAGGTCTAGAATGAATGTGTAGGTACCCATATGGTGATCAAGACTTACCTTAGGTAAGTATTAATCAAATAGTGTTTAGAGCATCTTAGAGAGTTCTCGGGGCAGTTAGAATACTCTTAAGCCTCTCCTCCCTTGGCCAAAAACAGAGATGTCCCTTCCCTTTCTTCCCCTTGTTTTAAATCAGTACTAATAAAAGAAATTCAGCAAACATAGGTAAACAGAAATAGCATTCAGTAGTCCATCTTGTACACGACTCGCAATCCATTAAACAAGTCAGTGACTAACATCACTTTAATAAACATTATAAAGACAAATTAAAAATAATTTCCTAGCTCTTTAAATTTTCTGATAAAGCAAAAAGTTAACAATAAGCTATTTTAACTAAAAGTATAAAGCATTTCAATTTTTCTTTGCATGTATACAGTTCTACTTATATTATAGTGTCAATAGCTGTCTTTGAAATCTGTACAATACTTCACTTCTTCAAATCATTCCTTCTTCAGTTCAGGTTTTGTTTTGTCACAATGGCAACAGTATTTCAAGGACAGAATTAATATTCATACTGATGTTTCAAATAAATAACTTGTCATTTGCCAATTGAGGTACTTTAGAATGTATGGCTAGTGCAAATATAGCATGTTGCAAAAATAATATGTATTTTTTCGTGTGCTCTAGAGACTTGTCATATGCAAGTGACATATATAATGCAGCATATATAGAGCAAATAACTTATGGATTCAGGTTGTTAAAGTAAGTTATGCTTATTAATCAGGCAGTTTCATTTAAGTTCACAAGTAATTTGGGGACATTCCAGTTGAGTTTCCAGGAATGTGTAGTCCAATGTGAGTAACTGAGTCCACTTTTCTTCATAAACATGTGTCACAATTCATTAAATAAAGCAGTCTAACATCTGTCTAATAATCATTATAAAGACAAATAACAGTAATTTCCTAGCTCTTCAAACTTTCTGATATCGCAAAATATTGACAGTAAGCTATATTAACTGGAAAACTAAAACATTTCAGTACTTCCTTGTGAATATACATTTTTAATTATACTGTAGCGTCAAGAACTGTCTTTGAAATCTATGCATTACTTCACTTCATTCAAGTCATTCATTTTACAGTTCAGATTATATTTTGTCAAAATGTCAATAGCATTTCAAGGGCACACTTAATATTAAAAATGATATTTTAATGAATAGCTATCAGTTGCCAAGTGAATTTGTACAGAGTGTGAGGTAACTGAAAAGATAACATGTTGCAAAAAGTAATATGTATCTTTTCATGTGCTCTAGAGACTGTCAATTTGAAGTAACATATAAAATGTAACTTTTACAGTGCAGACAGCTTGTGGAATCAGCATTTTAAACTGAGTAATACTTTTTAATCAAGCAGCTACATTTAAGTGCATATGTAATTTGGGAACATTTCAGTTGTGTTTCCAGGAATATGTAATCCTATGAGGATAAATCATAAAATATTTACAAATAGTCCTTCTTCTTCTTTTCCCGGTTAGGGGTCACCACAGTGGATCACCTGTCTGCTCATGATTGGCAGTGGAGTTTTACAGTGCCAAGTTGCCAGCCCGGCACCCAACCTTCCATAGAAGACACACACACACACACACACACACACACACACACACACACACACACACACACACACACACACACACACACACACACACACACACACACACACACACACACTCACACCTAGGGCCAATTTAGAGTGTCCAATCCACCAGCAGCATGTCTTTGGGATGTGGGAGGAAACCGGAGCACCTGGAGGAAACCTACACTACCACAGGGAGGACATGCAGACTCCGCACAGAAGGCACCCCAGCTGAGGATTGAACCAGAGAACCTCTTGCTGTGAGGCGACAATGCTAACCATTGCACCACCGTGGCCACCCTTATTTTACCTTGCTTAGGTTGTTTTTCATTTTAATAACTAAACAACATTACTTTTTCTTATTATTTGTTATCTGTGAGGCTAAATGCACTTCGCAGGTTCACAGTGTCCTTTGAAACTGCAGCAATTGTTTACTGTTGCTATGGCAACGCAAATAGAATGTGAAGAAAGCTTCACTTCTCTTAACCGACAGTACATTTTTCCTCCTTTTTTTATATATTTGTTAATACTAAAAGGAAATAATTCAAAGGACATATGTACATGAATGGAACGTTTCAGAGTTAATCACGAAGGTGTCCCCAGTCCCAATAAGCATAACAGTGACTATCATTAATCTAATAAATATTGTCATGACAATTAATTAAGTTCACTATTTCAGTTAGTCTACCTTAAAACTAGATTATTTTAGAGTATTATTTATCTATATATAGATACTGAGTTATTAAATATATACAGACTATATTAGTATAGTCAATAGGAGAGAATTTAGAAGGGAGACAAGATGCAGTTAAAATAAATAATGAAAAAAGAGGGAAGAGAGAGAAAGAAAAGAGAAAATTAAGAGAAAATATACATATCTATGTATGTTGATTTACAGTATGAATATTTTAAGTGCTATATAACCCTCCTTCTGTGAAAGAAAAGTACCCTTTTTACAAACCTGAGGTAATTTGAAAACTCTCATGTGTCATCTAATTTCAAAAAATATAGATAGAGATTCCAGTAGTTAGTTACCTTTGGTTTAAAATTCGAAGCAGTAAAATTGGTCGTTTAAAGTAATGTTTAAACAATTCATATCATAGTAGAAGCTTTGAGAGATTTGGCTGTGACAGTAACAGTCTTTTACTTCTTCTTTTTGACATCTGTCCAGACATTTGTTTCTTTTGTTCTCTTGAGAGAAGGTGACATGCAATCCATATCTTCTGGTAAAGTAATCACATTATTAGTTTTAATAAATGAAGAGGCTTCCTCTAAGTCAATAAAAGTCCTCATCTCGTTGGCATACAGTATTCTTATCTTAGCTGGATATGCAAGTTGTGCCTTGATGTTGTTTTGTTTCAGAAACTTTATCATTGGCCACACTTTTTTCCTTTGTTCCATTATTCTAGATGAATAGTCGTTATCAAATCTTATCAGGCTCTGTTTATATTTTAGACGTGCCTTCCTCCAAGCAGATCTTTAAATCAGTTCCTTGTCCAAGTATGAAAGAAATTTGATAATTATTGACCTAGGAGGAGAGTTTAAGTTAGTGGCAGGTTTACCAAGAGCTCTGTGTGCCCTTTCAATGCCAAAGGGAAGTCCTTTTAAATTTAAAAAGTCAGGGGTCCAGCTTGATAAAAAGAAAATAATATCCTCACCTTCTGTGTTTTCAGGTAATCCAAAAATCCTGATGTTATTTCTCCTCTCCCTATTTTCCACGTCATCTACTTTATTAACCAACCAAGTGTTTTGTTTAAGAAGCAGTTCTTTCTGTGTTTCCTCTTCCTTAAATCTGCTTTCTAAGTCATTTAGAGAAACTTCTATTCCTGGTATCCTTGTCTGGTGTTGTAGCAATTCCTTGAGGGTGACAGTCTGTTTTTGACTGCTTGTTTTACGAATTTCTAGGTTCTCTTTAAAATCATCCATCTTTAAAGACAACTCCTGCAGGGTATATGTCACCTGTTGTAATTCCTTCTTTAAGGCAGCATCCTGGTGACAATTCCTTGAGTTGCTCATTTTAACAAGTAAATATATCTCCAAGCTTTTTTACAGGAAATTATTTGTAAAACTTCACCAACATTTTTAATTATGTAAATTAGTCCTTTATCTATAAGATTTTATACTTTGAAGAAAAAAAAAGAACATTTTCTCCTGTCTTATTTAACTAGTTATACGGAGCTCAATACTGCTGCTTTCAGTTAGCCATTCAGACTCCGCCCCTTCAAGAGAAATCTTGATGAGTGAATGGGTAATAGAAAGTTCACCCCAGGGATCACTCCAGTGGCTCTACTTGATAGAGGCACTGGGAACTAATGTTGGGGGCATGATGCCTGGGGAATTCTATGGGCTAGGCTTGTAAAGGCTCCATGGCCGTTAGCCTAGTACATACCTATATGTATATATACATATATATATATATATATATATATATATATATATATATATATGGTTCCTATCAGTTCGTCGAAACTTCAGCAGTTCGAACACCATATGTTCGAACTGTGAAGTTCAAAAACTGATTATCGCGAAGCCGTGGAACACCGAATTCTTTCCCAAGGAAGGAATTCTGTGGGCCATTTCTGTGGTTTTGTGATTTTCAGCACTGTGGTGGAAAGTTACGGGTCGGCTTCAGGTAAGTGTGCGATTGTGTGGACGTTAGGGTTAGTGCATGGGTTAGGGCACAGGTGAGGTGGGTGTGCGATAGTGACAGACTTTAGGGTTAGGGTGGGATAGGTGAGTTAGGGTTTGGGTTAAGCTAAGTGGATAGATAGTAGTGTAGGGTTAGATGTAGGATTTTAAGTGTATGCGTGTGGATTGCTGTTTTTTTGGTGTGCTTGTGTTGTGTGTGTGCTTCTTGGAACAGCGATTTTTTTTCCCTGGGAAAAAAAATCACTGTTCTAAGCCTTTGATGATTTCGCACTTCAAAGTTAGAAGTTCGAACATATGGTGTTTGAACTTCTGCCATTTTGACGAAGTGATATAGACCCTATATATATATATATATATATATATATATATATATATATATATATCATTCCATACATAGCTCTCCATTTCACACATTTCTTCTTGACACACTTGATTCGGTCCAATTGGCTATACATGATTACGCTGTTGTCACCACTTTCTCTGGAGGTGACTGTCTAAATTCAGCTAATATTCTGCATGTGTTATTAGTTTTCACTACTGAAGAAATGCATTGCTATGGTTCTTACCTACTTCCCTCTTGGACATTCCTGTATTGCTTTCCCTTTGTTCTTCCTCCTGCTTGCTCCCCATTTCACTACTTTCCTAGCTACCCATTTTAACACTGTAATCTGGTCAAAAAATAGAATCACGCACATCACACATAAGTACTGGTAAAAGCAATGGATCCCTTCACTTCTTGACCTCCATGTTTACACAGAGTTTGGCATCATGCACCAATGGAAACTGATGGTGAGCTGCCCTACAGTGCTGCAGTTACTTCTGCACAATGCCTGCTGCACTATGCCAAAACATAGTAACATAAGTACTATAAAGAGTTAACGTCATTACGTTATCACTGTTTATTTAAAAGTATTAGATACATCTGGATTCAAACCCAGCATCATCTGGGCTTAAAAATAAATTGGTTACTTCATTTACACCTGCCACTACAGACTCAGGTAAGCAGCAGCTGTGTTTCATAGACTCAGTACAAACTCTCAGACATTTAGCAATGCGGCTCACATTTCTGTACTGCTTAACTACTCACAAACAGGGAAAATAATGGAAATGTGTATCTCACATGCACAAACACTTTTCCAACTGTCTCGCAAACCTGCTGCTCATTGCTGCTCTATGCAAAGTAAGCATTAACATGTATTAGTGCTGTTCACTGTCCATTTACTCTTTATGCCATGACACTACATGTATAAATGTAACCAAATGAAGGTCCTATCTATTATCTCACATATTTACAATGCAGCCATGTGTTGCCTCCCCCCATGCACTGCAATCCTATTGTCTCAGTACTTGTTCACAAACATATCAAGTCCACTACACAAATATATATATCAAATGTTGTGTTATATGCAATGCACATCAATCTGGTAACATGCAGAACTAGAACTATCTTTATAGTTGAACATGCCTACACATCCAGCAACTGACCCTGGGAACTATAGACCCATAAGCCTAACCTGCCTTATCTGCAAGGCTATGGAAATAATCATCATTGACAGTATCCACTGGGACATATCTGGCCTTCAATACTCTTGACCTGACCCAGTTTGATTTTGTTAAGGGTAGCGCTTGCTTATTAAACCTACTGGACTTCTTTGATAATGTCCCCAATGACGGATGAGGGAAAACAGGACATACCACCTATGTTGATTTAGCTAAGGTCTTTGATATAATCTCTCATTCAGGTATCATAGAGAAAATATCCCATCTGGGGATTAACCCATACAGTATTAGATGGATAGCCAACTGGCTCACTGATAGAATGCACAGTGTCAAAGTTGGTGAGTCCACTTCCACCAGTAGACCAGTTACCATTGGAGTACTACAAGGAACTGTGCTGGGCCCTCTACTGTTTGGAAACTATTTCTCTGAAGTCCAGGCAAAGGTAGATGGCCTGTAGCTTACTAAGTTTGCAGATGACTGTCAACTGGGCACAATCATATAGAGTCCCCCAACAATGTTAATATATAAAAGGGCTAACGCAGACAAATGACTAGTGCCAAACTCATGGACTGAAACCTAACATAAAAAATGTCTTATTGTCTCCTTTATCAAAGAAGTACCCCTGCTAATAATGATACACATATCACCCCTTTCAGCTCAAACTCAGTGGTGTGAGACTTGGGAACATAGGTTGATAGCAATCTAAACACTGATCACTTATGTCACCATAGTGGTAAGACACGCATTCTATATTGTGCACCTCATAAATAAGGGCATTGCATCCAAGACCAGAGAGGTCATAGCTCCTTTGTACTCAACCCTTAGCAGAGCACTAATTGAGTACAATGCTCCCTTCTGTATGTATTTCAGCAGACACCTGCAGCAATTGGTGAAACCACAGATGTTTCTGACAAGGAGAATCCGGGCCCTCCAAAACATGATATGCATGGAATGACTAAGCCCTATCACTGTGCTCAGTAACATACAGGCTGCTGAGAGAAGACCTGTGCCTGGTCTACAGAGCAGTTTCAGACTCTGCCCTACTGGAAATGCTGGACATCCTCAAATCAAATGGGACAAGAATAACCTGCTCCAGGGATTTCAACCTAGCCTGAGACATAAACAGAACATGCTGGAGAGACAGATATATCTCCCAGTGATTGCCACTCCTCTGGAATAGGCTCCCACTACATGTAAAGCAGTGCTCCTTAATGACCCTATACAAGTGCACCCTTGACAACTGGATGGGTGATCGTAAGTTCACACCAGGGTGGCACCTATGTCTCTCATGGACAGGGGCAGCCACTGCTGATCACAAAATTGCTCTACTAACAATGACCATATTGCAAAGCTCAATAAGGGTACTTGGGTTTTTACATGCATAGTCTTGTAAAGACACTAGGACCATTAGCCTAGTAACCTCTTGTGAACCTATGAACCTACACAGCCTCCCAACATCTTCTCTCCTATATCCACTGCTGACATCATCCACTATATGTTGTCTTGCAGCCTTGTAAAAGTCAGATTTGTGCCACGGTACTTGCGTAAGGTACTGAGTCCTGTAGTTTGTGTACTTAGAGTCTGTTCTCACTGCAGTTAGTGTGTGTGTGTGTGTGTGTGTGTGTGTGTGTGTGTGTGTGTGTGTGTGTCTGTCTATCCAGAAAAGCATAAGTGTGTATCCTACAGTTATCACTCCAATCCCATGAATTGACAGTGTTTTGACACTTGCACATGCCTAGACATCCATTTCATGCAGGCCTCCCAACATCTGCTATCTAACGTGCTCTACTGATGTCATCCACTACTAGTTATCCTTCAGCCTTGTAAAAGTCAGACGTGCTGTGGCACTTGCATAAAGTACTGAGCTCTGTATTCTGTGTACTTAGATAGGAGTTTCTGTTCTCACTGTAGTCAGGCATGTGTGTGTGTGTGTGTGTGTGTGTGTGTGTGTGTGTGTGTCTAACCAGAAGATCACAAGTTCTGTATCCTGTAGTTACCACTTCAATCCCATGAATTGACAGTATTTTTATGGTTGCACATGCCTACACATTCCTTTCATGCAGGCCTCCCGACATTATCTCTCCAACATGCACTGCTGATGTCATTCACTATAACATGTCCTGTAGCCTTGTAAAAGTCAGACTTGTACCTTGGCACTGGCCTTAAATACAGAGTTCTGTAGTCTGTGTACTTAGATAGGTAGGGGTTCTGTCCTTCTCACTGCAGTCAACTGGGGTGTGTTTGTGCACTTGCTTGACCTTACAGAGAGCCTTTTCCTCCAATATATGGGACACTGTTATTACTATATTCTCCTCACCAGACGCTGCTGATATCAGCAGCTATAAACTGTTGTCTGAGACATTGCAAGTCAGACTTGAACTGTGGCTCTTGCCTTAAATACAGAGTTGTGTAGTCTGTGTACTTTGATAGGTAGCGGTTCTGTTCTCACTGCAATCAACTGGGGTGTGTGTGTGTGTGTGTGTGTGTGTGTGTGTGTGTGTGTGTGTGTGTGTGTGTGTGTGTGTGTGTGTGTGTGTGTGTGTGTGTGTGTGTTTGTGTTTGTGTACTTGGTTGACATTACACAGAGCCTTTTACACCAGCATGCAGGGCACTGTTATTACCATATTCTTCTCTCCAGACACTGCTGATGTCAGCAGCTATATCTGACTTATGGATGTGCACTACTCCCACCAGGTCAGAGTCAGAGGCTGGCTTGGAGGCCAGGCAGATGTCACCTGATCCTATACAATACAGATTACAGTGACATGGCTTTCATTCTATCCACATACATCATGGTATGGTTTGTAGGCCCTCTGTTTTCCTGGTGAGAAACCACTGTGATATATCCAGCTGTTGCATGTGTCTGGTGAGTTACATGCAAAACAGAGCATTATATTCTATTAGTGTTCTAATGAGGTTCGAATATAGTGCTGTAATATAATCCTCAGACCTCAATGCGATGGTGTAAATTATGATGTGCACAATCTAGGCTTTCAACACCAGTGTGGACACTGTGCTCAAAGTTCAGATTGCTATGTGTGTTCCAAGTACTTGCATAACTAGGTCTCAGCAGATTGGGACTGTTAGGGAGTAGGGAGTTCCACTTTGTAGAAGGACAAAATAGACACATTTTTGCATTATACGTGTAGACAGTGTGGCTTTGTCACCACTCATTTGTCTTTGTTAGCCCCTTCTGTAGTGTGTCATCATCATCAATGATTGCACCCAGTATGTGAGAATCAGCAAAAGCGGTAAGCCAAAGGCCATATACTTTAACCTGAACTGTCAATAAATAGATTCTAAACAGTAAAGGGCTGAGCACAGATCCCTGTGGTACACCAATGGTGACAGCTCTACTGGTAAAGGTTGATTCACCAACTTTCACAGTATGTGTTCTTTTGTTAGTGAGCCAATTGGTTGCCCATCTAGTAATGTAAGGGTTAATCCCCAGCAGGGATCATTTTTTAATGATATCTGCATGAAGGATTGTGTCCAAACACTAGGCCAGATTGGTCTTACCTTTATCCATGCCTATCACATAGAATCAATGAGCTATACACTTCAACACACTCTCCACACAGACTATGTTCCTATAGAAAGGTATACATTAACATGCATCCATGTGAGTTGGGGGGGAGGCAGCGTCCAATGCTTGCATATACAGACACATCCTGACTCTCCTCAGCTGTGAGGTAGACCAACATGTTATCATGGACCTTTTCTAAATGGCCACTAGTAATATCTTGGCTGTGTGCAACAGACCTGTGTGAGTTGTTAATGCTACATCATGTCTGTTACATCTGGTGAATGTTCTCAAAGAGGCCATTGAGGGCATGCATAATGATAACACTGTCATCCTTTTGAACTTGACAGGCCCAAGGCATTTAATGCAAATCCACATTGAGGTATTCACTCATCACTGTTAGATGTGGCCATAAACAACTATATCACCAAGTAAGGAGACCACTGTATAACATATGCAGCATCTAAATATGTTGAATTGTGTGAAGTGACCTATATCTTACGACCAGTGATCAGGTCTGTACATCAGGGTTGTCTGCTAGGCCATTTCTTGTCCATTATTTAAGTCACATATATCGCAAATGACACCTATGTCCAAACAGCTGTCTGAAGGACTACATACTGTGGGTAATCATTGAGTCCAACTGTGATATTAGTATAATACAGACAGTATCAACACACACCAAAGATTGCTGCCACAGCCATGAAAACACCTGCAATGACACAAAAACATGGGGGGATTTGTTACATCATGAACACAAACACACAACCCAAGTATAATGTAGATATCACACATTATAATCCGATCAATAGGTATGTGACCTATATTCTGGGGTAGATGGTATGTGGAATATCCACTAGCATGTGGCCACAGTGCTGACTACTCCCTAGTATGTAACACAGCTGCTGAGTATGTGAAGGACATTCACATCACAGGCCATAATATCGCCATAGTTCACATCCATCATCACACCAATAACTGAGTAAAATGCACCCTTCTTCATGTACCTTACTACACATCTTCCACTGATATGTACCTGAAGTGAAGCACCCTTGCCACAGTGAGCTGTTACACATCTTATTGGCAGTAACTAGGTATTCTTTATGTGGCATAAACATTACTGTCTGATGGTGTGGAACCCCCATCAAATTGTTAAACCAGATGCATGTGTGATACCTATTCTGATGATGCACACTACATAGGTGTTTGACAGCATTAATGCCATGGGTAACATTTGTGACAGTGTGGATTGTGCCATATATATGCCATGCACACCAGTCAACTAGCTTGTATTGATCATAATGACACATACAGGTATAGCAGTGTCCTTCTTAACACTTCAGCAGACAGCAGTGTCAGGACAGTGTATGGGATTACCCTCATAGAGTGCAGACATGTCATAACAGTTGTACAAGTGTACTTGTGCAGAACCATCTCTGATCACTCTAAATCACATATGTTATATCAGAGACATGGGATTACTGGTGGTATTATTCTGATATTGTCCATGATTGTGGTTGTGTGTACTTCTTTTAATGTAGTACATGAGCCTTTACCCATGTCCCACTGGAGATGTCTGCTGTGATTGCACTCATATTCAGGCAAATCAGTTTGCACAACTTCACAATATGCACATTACTCCAGTTGTATATAACATCCTTGATAGATGTCCTGTGCATTGTTCATGAAAGGATGCTTATCTCAAACAGACAACTTCCCAGTTGTTATGCCACCTTGTGAGACAGTCACATAATACACATTTTTCACTGTGTAGTCCATACTGAGCCACATTGATATGTGATTGGTGTTGCTGCTACAACTGTCTTCCATTGACAGGCCCTCAGTTGTTGTACATTCAGTTGTTTCACCTGTCCTCTTTCCCTGTGTTCACTCCTACAATTCACCTGTGTGTCCTTATTCAATGCACACACTTCCCCAGAGTGTTTACTTTATATGGCAGTCCATGTACCCTTACAGATCCTTTACTTTACACGGCAGTCCATGTACCCTTAATGATCATTTACACAACTTTGGTACAGAATGCCAGGAATGGGATTTCACAATACTTTGCACTGTATATACTGTCCTGTACAGTGTTTGGACTATATACATAAATCATACTTCTCAACTGTCCAGATATTTGCAGAATGTCCAGATTTTTCCCTTATATCGTTTGGTCTGTTCTTTATAAAATTTTGTGGTTTTCTGCCATATCACCGGGATGATCTCAGGACTGATACCACTAAATAATTACATACATTTGAGTTTCAGACTTCAAATCCTTCAGAAAATGTATCTTAACAAAAGCCTTGTTATTCTAACACATTTCTAAGTTTAAAAGAGCAAATATGCAAAATCTGTTCCTATTTCTGGGTCACTGTCTCTCCATTATGGGGGTCTTTGTCCAGATTTCTTGTATTAAGAGTTTGAGTGCTACGAGAACTATATGTTAAGCCCTGGTTATCATTGTGGCATTCTGAGCAAACACACTAACCGAGTGTGCTCTGATGTACACAGGTTTGCTATCTGTGTTGCTTTACATAGATTCCTGGCTGACAACACTGTTGCCAGCCACAAAATTGCATTTATTTACATTTAAACACAGTGCTCACCATGAATATGTAATTAGCACTACTGCTCACTGCACATCACTGTGCACACATTTAAACTCCATGTAGCCTTTGCACAAAGCCTACAAGGAGTTTACTGAATCCCATGGAATACCTAATTGCAGGCAACATGTGATGTCTGCTAAGCATGCCTGGTTAGAGCTATTTACCTATAGAAATACTTCGGGTACAGCACTAACATTCCCCGTGAGAGCAAACAAAAAGAGATAGGAGCATTGCACATTTTTTAAGCCAAGGTGAGAAATCATCAATAAATGGGACTGAAGAACTGCATTTGAGTCAAAGTTATTTCAAGGTTTAAATAACAGCATAAATTAATAAATTATTAATTATAACATGTGAGACACAGAATAAGTAATTAAAAAGGTGATAACTTCAGTAAAGAGTTACATTATATATCAAGTTCATCTAGCTTATTTTCCTGTTTTGCATCATGAAAAATCTTAAGCAATGAGTGTAACAAAAAAAAAAAAAAAAAAAAATAGTTTTGCTCAATGTGCACACACATACACATCTACTAGCAATTTAGAAATGCCAATTCATCTATTAAAACATATTTTGGATGTGGGAGGAAATTGAAAACCCTAAAAGAGGCAAACCCAAACACAGGTATAATATAAGGATTCTGCAAAGAAGATTCCCCAACTGAGAATTAAATCAAGGAACTAAGCACATAAGACAAATCATGTCGGAAACTAATGCATATTAAAAGGCAATTAAATTTAATCAATGGTAGTGTAACAAATGGAGATACTGCCAACACAGCTATCTGGAATTTTGAAAATAATTGTATGTCATTTAAGAATATTAACATGATTCATATAAGATGTTTGTGTTACAAATGTATTGGAGCTGTATGTCATATAAGATGGTTTGTACAGATGTGTGCTAAAGATGTATTTTACAAAGTGCTGTTTGAAATGTATTCACAGTGTACTCTACTAGAATAGAACTGAAATTTACATACATTATTGTAACTGTTTAAATGTATATATGTTAACTGGGGAAACTGGAATACAAAAGGTTAACTTGCAAAACTTCAGAAAAATAGCTGAAATTAAATTACTTTATGGTTAGGCAAAAAAAAATAAATAAAAGATGTTATCTTTCAGTTTGAGTGCAGCAACAGACACATTGCCTGTGCTGAGAAGTCTTCTGTATTGTCTTGGAAGTATTTTATTGCTTTATGACTTCCAGGATCTGCAAAGATCTGAGAGAAAGCCCCTGTGTGTGTATTTTCACAGGTATATGCTAAATACTGCTAGCTTTCAGCAGTAGGGGGGTTACCTATGATAGAGTCAAATGACAAGAAATTATGTCATTCTGCACGCTATCCCAGCAGCAATATTTGAGATATTAATTTAAAATGTCACTGAGAGAGATTGCATTCTGTATTCTGTTTTGGTTCTGACAAGATCCATTCACCACACATCTACCTTGTGCTCTAATTATGAAAGTGTACTAAGGTACAGTATAATTCTTTTAGATATAGTCAGGAATATAGCAAAGCTTAACTTAGATGTTTTTCTTTATTTGAGAGTGTCCTGCAATGTTGCTTTAAATACTTCCTGTGATTTTGAACTCTGATGTTACTGTAAATGTATAGTTAGTATTGTCTTGTTCTTTTTTTATTTATTATTAAACATATTTAAACCTTTCATTGTGGCTAGTCTGTCTAAACATATTTAAGCTATGAGAGTACTTGCATGTTTACTTGATGACACTGTGTAGGCCACTCCTGATAGCCTTGTTCTTGGTCAAACTACCATTTGTATTGATAGTAACATTACACAGTAAGGCTGGACACCCTTTTTTAAGGGATTTAAAGGAGCTGATAAAGAGTTGACTGGTAGCAGTAATAACTACCTTATAATCTGGGCAGAGGAGCGCATAGCAAGTAATTCTGTGTCAATCTTTCCCAGGTGTGCGTGTGTGTGTGTGTGTGTGTGTGTGTGTGTGTGTGTGTGTGTGTGTGTGTGTATGTGTGTGTGTGTGTGTGTGTGTGTGTGTGTGTGTTTAAAACAAATCTCCAAGAGTGTGTGTGTGTGTAAAACAAATCTCTAAGAGTGTGTATGTGCATGTGTGTTTGTGTTTGTGTGTAAAACAAATCTCCAAGAGTGTGTGTGTGTGTGTGTGTGTGTGTGTGTGTGTGTGTGTGTGTGTGTGAGAGGCAGTTGTGTATGCAACAGTGAGGGAGTGTGTCAGCTACTTTGGCAGGGACACGAAGCACTGGTTTGACAGAGAGAGTGTTGCAGGTCTTGGCTTGGCCACTCAGATGAGATCTCAACTCTATAGATGTGCCAGTGTGGAGTCTTGCTAGGGAGCTGGAGAAAGAGGAAGAAATCAGCCCTAGACAGACTGTGGTCTCTGTGTGCTCTTAAAGGAAACTGCATGTGATGCAGAAAGCTGCATCTGGAAATACTGTGTGTGTACAACCACCACTGGTCCTAGTGGTGAGAATTGAGGTTCCTTGATTACTGGGCCAGTGGTGGGGAGTCACATGAAGTTCCTCGTACCACCATCAATTAATAATCTACACACATTCTTGAACCTCTGTAAGTGAATCATTCATAGGGGAGACTTCTTTTTCTGATAAAGAATGAAAACTCATCTCAGTCTGCTATTTCTTTGCAGAAACTGTCTCATTTGTGTTTTGCTTATAATTTTCAGATGTCTTCGGTATGCTTCCCCAGTAGGTACCATAGCTAGGACATAGCTTAGAAAATTCTGGAATGCTATTCCTGTTGCTGGAAAAGCCTTAGCATATGTTTAAATGATTTACGGTAGCTGTTTATGAGAAGTGGGCATAGCAATGCAAGCCTATTGATTAATATCATGGAACCCGTTCTATCTAATATATATATATATATATATATATATATATATATATATATATATATATATAAAAAAAATATATATATATATATATATATATATATATATATATATATATATATATATATATATATGTTTACCTTCATAACGCCGATCTCAGTATGTTTGACCCCGCATGCATGAATACTGAACTGCGAGCGTCCCAAACATCGAATTCCACATATCTGAATGACAAAATCTCGTCCCCTTTTTGACCCATGGTAGCACTGGTGTGGAGGTGTGGCACGGCCAGAAATGTCGGAATTCAGCATTTATTAGACATTTTAAAAGTTTTGCAGTTCTGGTTTCGCTGAAACGGGTTGACAAAGCCTATATATATATATATATATATATATATATATATATATATATATATATATACATATACATATTAATAATTATAGCACAAGCAAATCAGATTTTCTTGAAAACAAAACATTCAATTTACAACTAACAAATGGCTGAGACTTGTACCCCTATACATTACATTTCTCAGCAGTCACAGGCTTGAAACTTCCCAATGACCTTTCCCCTGACACTGTGTTGATTGATGGGAAGGTAACTTACTCATATTACTTTAACTTATGAATGCTCTCTCACCACAACAAAATGGAGAAGTACCCTCATCTCTACTCTGCTTTAAATACCACAAATAGCAAAAAGTAAATGAAGTAGAGGAAAAATGATCCCTCTCTGTCTCATGACAGGATTTTTGCTGGGTAGCTACAGATGTTACAGATATTGACGATGTCCTTTGTCCCCAGACATACCTACTCTGCAGCTTCTGTGCACATTAAAATAACTTTCTGAACATGCAATTACTGCATAATCATAGCATATCATTAAACTTCTGTTTTCTATATCAGATGGTCACTAAACAGCTACCCAAAATAAATCCTTCCTCCTGTATATAAAAAGAGTTTATAGCAATTTTTTTTCCACTCATTTATTTTTGCAAATGTTTTTCTGCTGCAAGAACCACAGCAATTCTCCTATTTTCTACAAATCTAAAGCCTCGTAAAATGGAGAGAACCTAGTATTTAGTTTGTATCTGTCATTTACAGGCTGTATTCACAGCAGTCATATAGTTGTACCTCCCAAAAGGTATGGGTTATGTGAGAGAATCATGGCAAGCAGAAACCCTTGACTGTATCCCTACCAGTAAAAAGTGTAGGATATATGACAGCATTGTAGTTACAGCTTTTAGCTTCTTTGCTCGAAAATCAGGGACAAAGCCAAAAATAATGAGGGGAAAGGGCCTAAAATCAGAGACAGTTTTAAAATATTACTCTGTTTCATTCAAGAAGTTAAAAGAACAACAGTTTTTTTTATTCAACATGCATTTCCTGAACAATATGAAGTATGAAAAGTATGAAGCTCTGATGCCTGATATTGCCAACAGACAGTAAGCCTCACTTTGCCAGAAAATTTTAATTTTTATGAGGGACAAGGAAAACAGAAAGAAGCAAAGGTATTACACATTAAGGGAGTGCTGCATCTCCCTCCGGAAAAAATATATAGGTTATGAGATGGCACAGTAACTCTGCAAATATTTTAGTTTGATTAGCCTGCGTGAGATACTGGGCACTCGAGTCTCTGGCTTCAAGGCAGTCATCTTGGACGACGTGTGACTTGATCAACTGTAGAAGACCTACTTATGTGTTGGCATTATAGTATGCAGTAAAGCCATGCTGTATAAGATCTTGCCACACTGAAATATTTAGGTCATGCGATAGCAAAGTAATACACAATAAAACTATCCTGTGTACATCCCCAGAAAAAATGAATAGATCATGCAACTGCACTGTTATACACAGTAAAGAACTGCACCCCTTGGTAAATGGTCTATGTCATGTGATAGTACTGTATTACCCAGCAAAGCTATTTTGCACCAACGTCCCAAGTATTTTTATGTCTTACTACTACTGTAGCTTTTCTCCATGGGTCTCTGCTGAAAATGGGCTTTTGCTCAGTCAGACTAACCCGGTTAACAAATGTCAAATAAATAAATAAAAGTAAAAGGTTATGGTGTAGGTTATATGATGGCACTGTTGTACAGAATAAAACCATATGACATCCATACTAAGTAAAAAGTATAGGTTATGTGACAGCACTATAATATACAGTAATACCATACTGTATCCCTAGTAAATGTCACAAGGCATATGGTGGTACTGTAGTGTCCAGTGAAGCCATACTGCACCCTCAAGTACAAAGTATAAGCTATATGATGGTACTATGATAAGCCCCTCTGTCACATCATGATAGCCAGTCTAAGTTTGGCTACTAAAGGGCAGTGCCATAGCTGACAAGGTGGTAAACTTCACAAATTCCATAAGACATAAGGGAAGGAAATGATAACTGACATATTGCAAGCATATCTCAGCAGCCATTAGCAACCTCACTGTACAAGTTAAAAAGGTGGGACAATTGTGTTTACAGCTCCTTTAGATATATGGGCATGAGATCATACAGGGCAAGGTATGTCAATAATGATACATAATACACCAACCTCCAAGCTACCTGGCTCTACTGCAGACCCCAAAGTATATAGATTATATTTATATAATCCAGATACCACTTTTAGGGAATTTGCTTATATCCCTGAATCACTTGCATCATCTTGTACTCATCTTGTACTCATTTCATTCTGAAAATTATGTATCTAACCAAGATTTTTTGATTTCTTATAACATAATGGATAAATCTATCATGCACCAGCTCTCCACCCTTTCCCTAAGGATGTGCCTACATTTTTTTTCAGTAACATTTCCTCGTGCATCTGGAGTAGACCTTACCCTGATTCTTGCCACAATCTTATAAGCACTTTCATCTTTACTTATGTATATAGGTATATGTGTCCTTTACCTTTACACACAATACTCTAGATAGTGTTTTATTAGTTGTTCCTTCAAAGAAACAATAATCGTCTGTTGGTGATATCTCTGTATCTCCCAGTCTATATCAGCTTTTCTTAACACCTTCCACAATGACTTCAGTCATTTTTGATACCAATAAGCCAATGCAAATTTTATGTATGTGGTACTACAGTGACATAAAGTCCTAGTTACTCAAACAAAAAAGGTAACTGCAGCTGTTTCCCTTATTTCACATGCATTGTTTCAGGATATGTATACTGCAATAATTTTTATTTATTTTACTCTGCATTTCAGCTTGCAAATGCATTTACATTTGATTAATTTAAATTCTTTGTGGATTATTGTTGGGTTGTGGTGCAAAGTATCCCTTGGGATAAGCCCATTTACCAGGTTATCAAAAGAGTAAAGAAATTAAAAACAAAACAAGGTATGCATTCAATGTGTAAGGAGTATCCAGTAGGTGGCAGCAAAAGGAGATAAATGGACAAACATTCTGCATATACAGAGCCCATTTGTTTCATAATGGTGTTTGAAATGTAACCTTTCAAATAAGTTTAAAGGATGGGAAAATTCAGTCCAGCTTCTTGCTTTGTGTTACTAAAATTTGTATACAAGTTCTTGGTAGACAGAGATACAAATTAAAAGTAAAAGGTCCTGTGCTGTTGGATAAATATAGGTGTCACACTAGTGCCAAGTGTATACATCAAGAAAAATAACACTATATGCTAAAGTGGCCATATACTTCCATTAAAGTAATAAGTATGAATGTCACTGATATTGCGAGGTCCCACTGAAGTGATCATTCTCCTGGAAGTACACAAGCTATAGTGTAAAAATAAGGGTGGCAGCTTACTGACTCCATGGCTGTATCCGTATAAATAGAAGAGAGTTAGCTGATGACCACAGACTTTAACATGACACTTACTGAGTACCCGGGTCTGTGTCTCTACTAAGCCCTAAAACAAACAGAATACCTGGTGGGGTCTTGTCCAATGCACCCCATGTAAGTGTGTGAGGGAGGTTTTTTTTTTTTCTCTAATGCACATAGACATGCAGACTTCAATAACTTGCTTAGGCCATGTTTCCCCATTCATGTGATGCTCTTCCAAAGGCAAACATCCACTTTACAAATCAATCATTTCTTCCTGGAGACTTAAATTAATTCCTGCCATATCACCCAATTCCATACCATCTCCAGGAAGTTTTTTTTTATTCTAATGCAGGTAACTTGAACACACCAGAAGGTTTCTTGAAACCCTACCTTTCCTTTTTATTCTATTTTTCCTGTCCTGGTACTAGATTAGGTCTTCCAAATTTGGAGCCACCACACAGACAACCATGAGGATTTAGTGGTTACATCACTAACTTTGCCACTGGGTGGCTTAAGCAAGCATCTGCATCACTGAAGGGGCATTCAGTAGCTGCTGCTGGTGTGTGTATGCTTTCCAACACACCCACACACACACACACACACACACACACACACACACACACACACACACACACACACATATCCAATTACCTAGAACACCAAACCCACATCCACCATCCCTGCCGCCATTGTCATGCATGCCTCCACTTGCATAGCAGCAATCTGGACAACCAGAGCCATGCTTTCCATCCCCCTTGGAATAGGAAAGTCAGTGACAACAGCTTACTGTCATCTTCCCATGCCCAGATCTTCCGGTTCCACTAGTTAATCTTGTGTCATGTGGATTGTTACCAGGACCTCATTTGTCTGTGTCACTGAACTAGAAAACTCTTTATTTTTTGTGTAGGGAAATAGAGAAAGAACAGCACTATGGTTCACTTCAATAGGCTCAAAGGCAGTGTTAAATCAATATGGAATCCAAGGTTGTAATAAAACAATAAAACCTTAGTGATTTCATCCCAAAAATCAAGGACTTCACCAAATAACTTTATCAATCTTTTTTCCAATGAAGTCTGCTATTCTACTAATTTATAATATTATCACACATAAATTCATGCCCCCAACCCATCAAGATGTTCTCCCTACTATTGATGATTACATTCCCAGACTCACTTTGGGTCACATTATATCCATACTCTCCAAAAACAAAAATAGTTGCTCTAATGGGACTTGATAATAACTCTGGCTGAGTGCAGGTTAATGTCAAACACCACTTAGTCAAATCTCAAACATTTTCTGTAAAAGTCTCTAGTGGTACCATTAAACAAGGAGGCCAATGGCAGGTCACAGAAACTATAAGTCTATTAGCCTCACAAGTATCATCTGTGAAGTCATGAAGTATATAACTGCTTAGATGATAAACAAAAGCAAGGTGATTTACAAACTTTGGATTCAAGCAAATTTAGATTCATAAAATGTATGATTTACCTATCAAACCTAGTCTATTTCTTCAAAACAGTCACTAAAGGCTGATGAGGGCCTGAGAGTCCATACTGCTAACTTTGACTTTGCCATGGCTTTTGATACCATTGCTCTCCTAACTTAAAATAAACCTGTCTATAGGTAGTTACTAGGTAAGCATTCCATGAGACCATAGAGGAATTTAGGACAGTTTATCGGTTGCCCCATAGCACTGTCAAGTCAACTGTTTAAGCAACTTGTTTAAGGTTACACAGAAGGCAAATAATGACCAAGAGAACAAAGCCCTGTCCACAGGAAGCAGTTTGTTGACACCTCATAACTTTAATACTCTGTGCTAACTGCAGAAACTGATAATAAAGTTACTAAAAGAACCCAGTCTGCTAAAGTAAGGGAGTATCTGTTCTAGCCAGAGGAATGTTACTATTCTGCTGGTCCACCTGGTATCTGGCATTTACTTCTCAAATCTGAAATTAGATATCAGTGGACTATGGTCAATTAAGTTTGTGGATGACTACAAACTGAAAAGATACCTTACTGAAGGAAATACAGTGCAGTGGCAGCATTGTTGCCTCACAGCAAAATGTTCTTTGGTTTGATTCTTGGCTGGGGTGCCTTCTGTGCAGAGTCTGCATGCCTGCCCTGTGTTCATGCAGAATCTGCATGTTAGCCCTGTGTTCATGTGGGTTTGCTCCAGTTTCCTCCCACTTATAAAGACATGTGTATGGAGTGTTTCTCCCTGGATTTCTGCTGAAAACTGTAATATATGCACCCATATTGTAACTACTTTTCACAGTATGAATCATATAAGATTTGAACCTAGGGGCACTTTCTTTTGTAAAAGCAAGGGAGTTATGTATGCCTTAAAATGCCCTTGTCACCTATATTATATAGGTGAAACAAAGAGAGAGTTTCATATAAGGTTCATGGAACATTTAAGGGATATAAAAAATTTGTAGGGAAGATAAAGTGATTGCTACACACTTTAAAATGTTCCATGAAAGTAATGCTGGTTTACTACAATGTACTATTTTGGAACAGATTGAATGCATGGATGTTACAGATGAATTATTGAAACAAATTATTGTATAAAGAAAGCATTTACATTTTAAAATATAGCAGATTAATTCCTAAAGCTTTAAACAATGAACTGAATTGGAAATGTTTACTTTAAATGTTGATTGCTTAATTGATTGATGAGATGTAATTTGGAATGTAATATATAAGGAGTGTTTTTTGTAACTTTTTTATTCCATGAAGGTAGTTACAGTGAGGCACTAGAATAAATTATTCATGTTTTTTAGTACGTGGTTTCTTTCTTAATTAAGAACAGCATTTGGTATCCTGTTGTGGTTTCAGAAATCTGAGGAGGTGGAAGTGTTGTTGCAAAAAATTCTGCTGAAAATTGGCTCTTTCCAAGTCGGACTTTCCTGGTTAACAAATGTTAAATAAATGCAAATGTTTTACAGACTTGGATTAACATTATTGGTATTACTTATTATTAATATTACACATCACGTAACATTGCTGCCATTGTCTAGGTTAATATGATTGGGAATGCTTATGGCCTTATGGCTCTGCAACTTGCTGATCAAGAAAACAATGCTGTTTAAATCATTAGCTGTAGCTCACTGCTGTATGTACTGCTAATTCTATACATTGATAGTACTTCTGCATAAGTTAGTCCCCCTCCAGGATGACTACAATGCATTAATTCCTCTGGTTGTATTGTAACATAATTCTATGTTCTATAAACCTTTTGTTGTTTGCCTTTGTTGTTTAGTTTTTTAGTGCTTTAAAATGATACATTCATTGTCAGTTATATCTCTGTCTACTGAATGTTCCTGATTTATTTTCAGGAGATGCTGTGTTTATATTAAATGATACTGTTTGTCTTGATTGTGATTGCCTATTTGACTTGGAATACGATTGACAATGATGTTGGGACCAATTCTGTTACTTAACTTTTGTTAAATGGGTAACTAAATGGTAAATAAACAAAAACTAATAAACTGGGCGTAGTAATCAGATTCACTTCAGATACTCCAGCAGGATGTGTAACAGGCCAATACATTTTATGTCAATCATTGGCTGACTTTGCATAGCAAAACATTTAACACAACTAGGTCTGTTAAAGTCATCATCTCCTCCTCCTCCTCACACTGTTTGTACCCCTGTCAAAATATGTACAATTGTCTGGAACTTGGGTAACTACACTGATGATAACCATGAGGCCATAAAGTCATGCCTTTGTTATGTGAAAATAATCTTCGTACCAGGAGTAACTAATACTCTGTCAATATCAAGGGGTATCACAGTAAAGGTTCTTGGAGTTTCTTCAGCCATAAGTTTAATATGAACCCATAAACCTCCTCCCAATCTAAAGTAATAAGATACTTAGCTCATTTTGATTAGATAATCTTTTCTACATCAATCTGCATCAAAGTTCTGTCTGAATATTGGATTGCTGAAAAATTTTATATATGACTCATTCTCTCTTTTGTTCTTCATCTCCACTTCCCATTAACATAGAGTCCCTTGAAGTACGATAATTTGTGACTTACTGCATTATCATACTTCTTGGTTTTGTGACTTACTGCACCTTTGTGACAGAGTCCCTTGAACTGATCAGACAATTTCTCTCTTTCAAGTTTTGAGCTCCAAATGCCCTTGACTAAAATTTTCAGTCCACAAAGAATTCTGCATTAACATCACACATCTGTAAGCTCATTCAGGATCTGCATAAATGCTTCCTCTTAGAAAACAGTAACTGGAGCTTTTAGAATTTCTCTTTTCTTTTGTAAATAGTGCTATTTCAATTTTCAAAAGCATTCCTCGACTCATTATACCATCACTTCCCTGGTCTGTGCACACATTCCTATCATATCTCTCCACTTCTCTCACCAAATCTACTATGTTCTTTCACCACCCCTCTCCTGGTGCCAAGATTTGTTACACTCTGCCCTGTAGCTCTGTGACTGCTTTCCTGTCTTCATCTATTTTACTAAGCCTGCAGTCTGACACACTGAAAATTACACCTCAAGAAATGGTTGCTCTTCATTAATACTGTCAATGGTTACCAGAAAAAACAGCAACATCTCCATAAAATGGATGGAACCAGCTACTTAGCTTTAGCTGAATAGTTATATATCACTTAGATACCAGAGACTTAAGTACGACTCTGCCTCGCTGGTGACAGTCAGAATACTGCCAATGTTCAAACTTGCACAGTCTTTCCTTTCATCCTCCTCTTTGTTAACCTTCAGCACCTTAATTTCATCCTTCTTTCTTCCATCTCTTTCACCTTTGAATACTTTTTTTGAATTCTTTGATCTGATATCACATTGTTAATGTTTTGTTTTCTGAGTTTTCTCTCCCTACAGTTCTGCTCATCTGCTGCTTTCTAGTCTGGACTTCTGCTTTATCATTTCTTCTCTTCCCTATAGTTGATTCCTTACTGGTTTCCTCCTCGGTTTGCCTGTGAGAGGGGTTCTTTAACTCTGAGCCATCGGAGGTTATACAAATAAAACACTAAAAAATGATGCCCTATCTGTTTGAAATTACTGTTTTCACAGCCACATTTTGACTGTTAGTCTGTATAAGACCTCAGTAATTCGATAACAAGGCAGCAGTTATACCACAAAAATGTGAATAAAGTCAAGTATTCCAAATGCAAACCAAACATAAACAAAAAGAACACTGACACAGGTTAAAGCAGTATTTTAGTTTTATTGATAGCTTTCTTTCCTTATGAACCTCATCAGAATGGCAAACACTCAATAAAAATGGAAGACTACTTTATCATATGGCATAGTTCCTTTGGTTTATTAAAGAATTAGTTATGCTTACTCTCACTCTGTGTGTGTGTGTGTGTGTGTGTGTGTGTGTGTGTGTGTGTGTGTGTGTGTGTGTGTGTGTGTGTGTGTGTGTGTGTGTGTGCGTATAGCATATCTGTTGTGCTTAAGTGCTTCTGCTGAATCACTACGTCCCACTCCTCTTCAGTTCTGTTTTTTTTTTTCCATTTACTAGTTGTTCCACATAATTTTTAAAGACTATTTAGTACTCTCCAGTTTGTGAAAGAATTAATTTCACCTACCATCTTCTCATTGTGATAATATTTCCTCATGTACAGAGACAACTTGTGAGCCTTTCTTCTGTCCTAGGTTCCACTTTCAATTCACAATCTTTGCAATTCCCTTTAATAATTTTGCAGATCTAAATCATATTCCCTCTTTTTTCTGTCTTCTGAGCTTCCATCATACAATTCCCCTTCATCCCATTAAGTATCTTAGTGGCCTTCCTCTGTACTTTCACCAGAATCTTTATTACTTTTTCCATCTATATTCTCCCAGTCTGAATGCAGGAAGCAAACTGCTATCCAACTAAGCTGAACATCAGTCTCTGGAAACTTTTTCCCTTGCAATGCAGGCTGGCAGTCAGGTATAGTCCATTGCTTTAGGCTGTGACTAGAGCTAGCATTATTATTTTGCCTTGCTGTATGGATATAAAATAGACCTAATGGATTTCATAATTTTTCATGGTTGCTGCTCTGCAGCACCTTGCATTTCTCAACTTTGCATTTCATCAGCAGATCAATGCTGACAGATGTGTCAAGTTTCTCAGATGACTAACTTCTCTGTCCCTATTGAGCCCCTTTTTTATGTCATCCACAAAGAAAGTGATGTTTTATAAGATGTCAGTAATAATCACATTGACAAACACATGTCTGAGCACCAAGCTCTGTAGTACTCCTCTCTGTGTCCCTCCTCCTTAATATTAACTCTGCCACAGACCTTCCATATCCTGACAGGTACTTACTCTATTTCTCTTCATCCCAATTCTTTTCAGTTAATTTGCCTGACAGCTTTCTGTGTGACCCACAGACCAAACTTTTTTAAGTTCATTTGTCAGGCTGCTCCAACTATGAACAGATGCTGATTGAAGTCTTGGAGGTTGCTTTCCTATAAAAATACAACCAACTCTTTCCTCCAGAATTTATATCATAATCTTCCTGCTACTCAATGCAAATTTACAGTTTGGTATTTTCCCAAGCTGCTTTTAGTGCCATCCATTTGCCCTACCTTTGGGAACTAGCCTGCTGGACGATGATCTGTTAAAAAGTTCCATTCAGTTATTTCTCTGCCTTCCAGCCATTAAGTAAAGGATTCTGGGAACTATCTCATCTGCTCATTGCACAGTATCCTCCCTTAGTACAAGTAGTCCCTTCTGTATTATCCTTGGTTAATCATCCAATCAGTGAATTTTTTTGTTTTTATTTTATTTACGTGTAAATTGCACATACCCACTGGACACATGTCCCATTTCTCTGGTAACTCAGGAGCACTATATGGATAAGTGACTTGCTTAGAGTCACACAGGAGATGAACCCAACATTGTGGTAAAGGAAGCAGCATGTTAAAAGATGGTAATATTAATCGTCTCTGCTGTTACATTTCAATTCTACTTCCCCATTTCTCCTGTCCTATGCAAGAACTCTTGTTCATCTTTATTATGTAGTCAGAAGCAAAAACGATACTGAGAATCTCTGTCTGTTCTCTTTCTACTTTGGACTCCTTTCCTTTCTTGCCTAGCTTATACATCTCTATTCCTGTGTGCCTACTCTCTTCTATGACACTAAGGACCCTGTTTTTACTGTTCTTTATTTGTATCAGACTACATCGGCTGATCCATTCCTCTGCTTGTAAGCCCTTCACTCCCTCTCCTGACTGCGTGTATGTGTGCATACCCATGCGTGCGGTGTATGCATGCACTCACCGGCTTTGAGCCATACTGGATACATTTATTTACTTGTTTTTGTCTTTACTTTCTTGCAGAATCCTTATCTCTCTACATTCCACAAAGAGTTGAAAAAATAGCAATTACAAAGTGCAGTATTGCACGAAACGACCACTTTGAGATATGTAATTATACCTGGAGAACAGGCTATAAAACTAAGGAAAAGAGTCTTAAATGTTATCATTTGAGTTTTGCAGCATTTAGAAATATGGCTATAAAGCTATCTGTAGTTTTGGCCACCAGATGGCAATACTAATGCATAGTATTGATAGCTTTCCTGCATGCGGTTCTTCATTTTTTCTGAAACAATCATCTAGTCAGTCCTAATTCCTGATTTTCTCACCAACAACAGACACATTTACCTATTTAGTTTGCTATTAATTTATTTCATTTACTTTTCCCCATTTTAAATGAAGTTAAGCTAAAATGAGGACACAAGAGCAACTTTTCAATCCCCAAAAAATCTCACTACAGTGAAATTAGCAATTGTCTTAATAAGCAACATTTTTGCCAAATGTATTTTTATTAAACATTTTCAAAACTTTATTACATTTCCAATGTCTAACAAAAGCAGAAAACAATCAAAAATACAAGCAATTATTCAACCAGGTAGTAAAACTGTAACGAAAAAACACGTACACTGAGCTTAGGGTGAATAATTGTGTCAAAAAGAATATGATGGACTTTTATAGTATAGACCATTTGACATTGTTAAGATATTTTTACAGTAATGACCTGACAATTTAAATAAGAATACAAGAATCAAACCAAATAACTTGAAGAGTATTTAATTGGAAAAGTAACAATAGCAGCATTTATGTATGTAGGTTTAATGGGACCCATTTGACAAAAGGACAAAAATAGTAGTTGTGTTGTTTTTTGTATATTGAAGATCACAGTTTAGCACTGAAATCAGGTAGACTAATGTTGCTTAAATTTAACATATGCATAAAGAAAGGATAAGAAATACAAAGAAAATTACTTATATCAGTATGTCTGTCAATGTGTGTGTGTATCTCTGTCTCTCTTTATATATATATATATATATATATATATATATATATATATATATATATATATATATATATATGTCTGTGTGTGTGTGTGTGTGTGTGTAATATATATATGTGTGTGTGTGTGTGTGTGTGTGTGTGTGTAATATATATTATATATAGATCCCATTCAGAAACTCAACTTTTCAAAAAGCCGACTTTCCAGTGGTCAAGATTATATGATCGACGTTTTAGAACTTCAGAAAACAAAAAAAATCTGTTTTTGCAGCCAGACTTGCCCCCATGCACCTCCACACCCCCTGCATATTATATATACCAACTCCAAGATCGCACTACAGTGGGGAAAAAGGTAAATTCCCAGATCCTCACTGCAACACGACCTCCATTCAAAAGTTTCAACCTTTTCAAAAAGTCACTCATCTAGTCTGGACCATAAGAGGTTCAACTTTCTGAACAGTTGAGCTTCTGAATGGGACCTATATATATATATATATATATATATATATATATATATATATATATGTGTGTGTGTGTGTGTGTGTGTGTATATCTATATCTATATCGAGATCTAACCTATATGTAATATATATATATATATATATATATATATATATATATATCTATATATATGTGTGTGTGTGTGTGTGTGTGTGTGTGTGTGTATGTATTTATATATATTTATATAGCTAGATTACATATAGATATATCATCTATCTATATATACATATATATGTAGGGTCTATTGATAAACAAGTGAACCAAATAGCAGTATTCACAAGATTGACCACAAAAGGTCAACTTTGCAAATGCTGACATTCTAATATACATGTGCCAAGCAAGGACTCTCAGCACATGCATAACAATGCTTTAAAAAAAGATTAAAACATCATGCTTTGGAGGAGGGGAGCCCCTATGCATTCCCAATACCCTCTTCTAATTAAATGTACTAATTCTGAGATTGCACAGTCTTGGAGAAAATGCAAATTTCCTTACTCTGAGAATTGCGTGATCTCATACACTCGTCAACCATATGTGTGGTCAATAAAATTTTGTCAACTAAACAGATGTCGATCAAAGAGCAACTTGATCAAAATGAATCCCACCATATATATATACATACACACACTCACATACACACACATATACACATACATGCATGCATATGCATATATGAACAGAAGGATGGTTAATGCTTTGCTTTTTAATATAGGAGTGAAAATACTTACAGACTTAACAGAACCTGTCACTTAAGAATTGCATTACTGTGATCACATTTTATCAGCATCAAGCAAAGAACCTAAAACAACTTAATGTTTTAGATATTTTGTACAACTTAGACATGGTCTAAACTGGGAATTAAGGGTTTCATTGCTTCAAATAAAATGGTTGATGCTCCAGGAGAGATTACCCCAATTAAGAATACTGGTGTCAGAACCAAATATATCTGCAGAGGTGATACCAAGTAGGCCTAGGTGGTATTTTTCACACTCATACATGGACTCTGGCTCCTTCTCCTGGCATGGAAGAGACCTACCACATCACTAAAGTTAATTTCCTTTTCCAAGGGTCAAGACCATTGTAAAGAACCCTACTTTGAGTATCTTCAGCTGGCATTATACCTGACCTTTATCCTTTGCCTTGCAAGCTGGCAGTCCCTGTGGCAGCTCCACACAGCTGTTTTTTTTTTGTTTTGTGTCAAACTGTGCAACACACATTACTTGGCCATAAATCACTTGCAGACAGACGCCATGCATAAGAACTGCCCCGGGTATGTTTGGATGTTCCTTTTCCAGCTGAGGGTTACTGTTGGGATTGTTCTTCATCTGAAACCCTTCTTTTAAAGTAATGTGCTAAGGATGTCCTACCAGGATCTCAAAGTTCATAGCAATATAACTGTAAAATGATACCTATGTAAACATTTGGTACACTGTTGTTATTACTTGGATGAAGAAGAAAAGTAATTTAAATATTTAAGATGGTACAAAATGGTTAAACAGAATATTAATATTTGGAGCATACGTTACAATGTCACTACAAAATAAGAGCAGCGCTAACAAGTTATTTTATGTATGCAGGCCAGTAACAAAGACTGAAAAAAAGAAGAGGGAACAAGTTGCTGAATGGAGAAACAGATTAATAGTATTTATGGAGCCATGAAAGACTTCCAAATCCCTATTGCTTTTTCCATCTTCAAAGTGGAGCTTGGATGAAATACTAATGTGGAAGAAATAATTAGTCACACTTTTTTTTAACTATTACAAACCAGTTGGCATCCATTTAACATTTTTAACAGTGATGACCTGACAGTTTACTACCTAACAAAAACAGTAGCAGTGAAATATTTGTAAAATAAGTAAGACATAAAAGTGACACTAAAGAAATGCACGTATATAATTATTCCATTAATTAGCTGTACAAATGAATACCCATAACAGAGCTCAAAGGATGCATTATGGTTCAGATGAGGACAATGATTAAGACTGAGAAGTTTAAACACTAAAGGCATAAGGAAAAGTAGAGATCTTTCATGTATAGGCAAGCCCATTTTACCAAGTATGTGACAATGATATTCCACAGCAGCCGGTGGGAGACACTTAATTCAGCTAGTCCAGCAGAGATCAGTATGAATGGCTGTAATGCTACAATAATATATGAGTAGAACCACTCAAGCTATGGCATGAGAACTTCTTTACCCAGTGCTAATTACCAAGCAGTGAGATAAGGTCTGCTAATACTGCATGCTGCTTTGATTGTATGGTTTGTTTTTGGGCAGGGTCTCCTGTCTCCTCATATATTCCAAAGCACGCCAGCAGGTAAAATGAGACTGTTAAACTGTACCAGAAAGTGCATTTGAGTATATGTGTGCACATGCCTCACAATACATTAATATTATATCCAAGGCTGATTTTTGTTCTTGAGTACATTGATTGAAATGATATTGGAATATAACATTTAACATTTCATGACCATCAACTGTTAAAATATAAATAGTGATGCTAATGAATACAGAAGGGCAAGAATGAATCATGTCATACTGATGGAATCTGAAACATGTTACTGTACTAGAGGTACAGAAAAGGGAGGAAGAAGTTGTTACTCATGTCGAACCACAGTCAGCCATCGGTTCGAAACTAACAACACTGTTTACTCAGTTACATTCAATGACCATTTGTTTAGCATTCAGATGGCTTTTAATGGTATCAAGGGAGACTGCTAAAGCTTTGTGAGAGACTGACTGACACGAACAGGACAACAACATCAGTGCAAAGAATGCAGTTAAACATAGGAAGACTGAGGCTTCAGCTATGTTAGGAACCTGGGTGGAAACTCACAGATATGCTCAGAATTAGTCCAAAATGATACAAAAATCACTGAACCCACAGACATTGCCAACATACTGGCAGACAGGTTCAGTGCAAACTTCACCCCCCTCTCCTCCCCTAAAGGAGAGATAACGATCCCAGCCGAGTGTAGCCTCCCGGACATCTCAAATGCGCAGGTGAAAGCTGCTCTCTCTAAAGCTAAAAACACAGCATCAATGGGACCGGATGGTGTCCCCGGCTGTGTGCTACACGAGCTAAATGAGGAATTAAACCCGCACATAAGGCAGCTGTTTAATCTCAGCCTTACCACAGGATACGTGCCCAAGGAGTGGCGTACGGCAACTGTGGTCCCACTCCACAAAGGTGGCGCCTCACGGACCCTGGTAATTACCCCCATAAGCTTAACAAGTCTAGTCTGCAAAGCTATGGAGAGGATCATAATGGAGCTCATAAACAAAGATATAGGGGACTTGCAGACATTGGACCCGACCCAGTTTGGCTTTGTCAAGGGAAGATCATGCCTTTTGAACTTGGTCGACTTCTTGAAATAGTCACCAAGGCCATTGATGAGGGAAAGGCAGTCCATACAGCCTACCTTGACCTTGCAAGGCTTTGGACACAATACCCCACTCGGGTATTGTAGAAAAACTTACCAGCTTAAATGTAAACCCATATGTCACAAGATGGGTTGCAAACTGGCTTAAGGACAGAACCCACAGGGTTAGAGTTGCTGGCGCTGTGTCAGACTCCAAGCCGGTCACAAGTGGTGTCCCACAGGGATCGGTCCTTGGCCCCTATTGTTTGGCATCTACTTCTCAGAAGTACAGGCCAACATGGGAGGACTTTGGCTGACAAAGTTTGCAGATGACTGCAAACTGGGCCATAGTGGAAAGTGCATCGGACACGGATATCCTTCAGAAGGGACTCACGGAAACAGATAGCTGGTGCCAGAGCCATGGCCTGAAGTTAAACGCCAAAAATGTATAGTCATACCCTTCGGGAAAAACAAGGTAACCCCAAGCTACCATATAGGTGGCAATCCACTAAGCACAGAAGAGGTTATCAGGGACCTGGGGACCCAGGTTGACAGTGGCCTTTCTTTGACACTCACATTGCTAAAGTGGTTAGAAAGACCTTCTACATTGCCCACCTGATCATGAAGGGATTCACATCCAGATCTAGTGAGGTCATTGTTCCCCTGTACTCTTCACTTATCAGACCAATGATCGAGTACAATGCCCCATTCGGGATGTATCTCACCCGACATCTGTAGCAATTGGAGAGACCCCAAAAGTTCCTCACCAAAAGGATAAAGGGACTCCAAAATCTGTCATATGCTGCCAGATTGAAGAAACTCCAGCTCTATTCAGTCGCATACCGTCTGCTCAGAGGTGACATGTGCCTGACATACAAGGCCATGTCCAACCCGAATTAATGGACATGCTCCACCTCAAAAAATCCAAATCCACCAAAACCACTAGAGCAAGCGACTTAAACCTTAGCACGGATATAAATAAGACGTGCTGGAGGGATAGATTTATCACTCAGAGACTCCCTATGCTGTGGAATAAAATCCCGGTCCATGTGAGGCAGAGCACCTCGCTGACTCTGTTCAAGAGAAATCTAGACCTGTGGATGGGAGATCGTAGGTTTACCCCGGGAATCATCTCTGGGTCACTGCTGGACAGAGGCACAACAAACTAATGGGCACAGTATTTTTTCATATAAGGGGTGGCGTAAGCCACAATAATTTGGGCTAGGCTTATAAATGCCTTAGAGCAGATAGCCTAGTATAAACCTATGAACCTATGAACCTAAGATAATAAACTAGGACATAAGACCAAACTATGGGGTACCATGGAAGAGAGACTGTTGAATAACAAATACATTTTTTTGAATAAAGAATGCGTTTTTTTATTAAATATACTGTTAGCAAGAGAAGTCTAGAACTATGGGTTGTCTATACTATGCCAGTCAAGTACTGGTCTATTTTTTTTTCAGTAAAATAGGTTGTGAGGCAAAATCAAGTACTTGGACCATATCACAAATAAAGGATACACCCACCATTGTCAAGGCTTGACTACCTGCAACCCATGTAGGTTAGTAAGGCACTCATAGTTCTGCATGCTTGTTTGTATCCTGTGTGTTATGAGAAAAACAGCCAATCATAGCTCAATAGTGCAGTTTGGGAGGACGTGCAAGGAGTACATTGTTAGTATCAGAGACCTTGTCATGCTTAGGCAGTAAGATGATCACTGATAATTTCTAGGGTTTGGGAGATACAACAGTAATTAGGGGCAGATCAAGGAGAGCAGGAGAGTGATCAAAACATTAGAGGTGATTGCCTGATTATCTAAGTTGGAAATGCACTAAAGAACTGGAAGAGATTTTTCTGTCAGGTGCTTTGCTTGTACCTATGAATCACTTTTGTTGAGGCTCCTCTGGTTCTCTCTTATTTGTGTGAATTGCTCCATCCTGGGTTGGCATACTCTTCAGTTAAAGCTTACCTTTCAGCTATTTCTGCTTGTCTGCCTTTCATTCCTACTTTGGCCTCTAGGTTTGAGGTCAAACAATTTCTTAAAGGTGTCCTTCATAACAGGCCTCCCAGGAAGCCTATTCTTCCTTTCTGGAACCTTAATTTGGTTTTGAAAAACTGACTCAGGATCCTTTTGAGCTTGCAGAGTCAGCTTCATTGCAGCATTGTACAAAGATGACAGTTCTTTTGGCCATTACTTCAGCTAGGAGGGTCTCTTAGCTTCATGTCCTTGTGGTTGTCCCTCCTTTTTTAGTATTCATAGGGACAGGGTGCCTCTTCATAATAATCCTTATTTTATGCCCAAGGTGACAAAATTAATTGTCTCTTAATCAGTCTATTCATTTGCTCACTTTTTTTCCTTCTCCATAGTTTGCCAGTAAGAAGGCTCTTCACACCTTGGATTTGCACAGACAGCTCAGATATTATTTGGATAAGACTAAGACCATTCACAAGTCTGAGCACCTTCTTATTTCTTTTCATCCTAGATCTCTAGAATCAGCGGTTTTTAAGTAAACCTTTTCTTCATGGATCTCTAAGGCCATTTCATTTTGTTACTCCTTTCATGTGCAAAGCCTTTGTGCTTATTTAAAAGCTCATTCTGCCAGGGCTGTGGCCTCCTCTGGTGCTTTTTTCAAAGGACTGAATAACAATTCCATCCTTGAGGCTGTTGCTTGGACTTTTATCTGTACCTTCACTAAATATTACAAGCTGGATATGGTTTCCAGGGTTAGAGCTGGCTTTGCCAGAGCTATCTTTTTCTTAAGGGCCCTGCTGGGTCTTCCTCCGCCCATGTTTCCCCTTGAGCTTTTGTACTCTCCCTTTAGTAAAGAATACTGCAACAGTGATATGGAAGGACATAGTACAGTTATCTAAAATCTTACCATAACAGTAGATATCCTTCCCTTCACTGTTGCTGTATTCCCTCCCTACCTTCACTGTTGCAGTATTCCCCTCCCTCCCTCATCCTCCTTTTCCTCTATCCATTTTTCTTTTTTCTTTCCAGATGCACACATTCCTCCTTTTTGACTTGGACTGTTGTGTCTCCTGGGGCTATTCAGTTTTGAGGTACGTATGTCGGTGTGTCACATTTGTGCCCTGTGCTGTGAGAATACTACAACAGTGAAGGGAAGGATGTCTACTGTTAAAGTAAGATTTTTATAGTTTGCTTTTCACTTTTGTTCCTGAACATATCCATACTATTCCAGAGTAATTTTGTACTCTATCCCTGGCATTCAATAATGGTGAAATGCTGTGTCCAAATAGTGCAACAGCTGCTGCGCGGAATATGGCCACCCAGCGATCCAGTAAAAAAGGCATTTGGGGTGCACGAGCCTGCTAACACTATTCTGCTACAGATATGACTGGATTATGCTAATGACCTCATTTGCTGGTGAAAACCATGCAAATAAAGTTAATTAGTGATCCAGTAAGCAGGCAGGCATCTGTGGCAGAATAGTATCAGCTGCAGAAATGTATTCTGCTACTAGCCAAATACATTTCTGCAGAAATCAAAATGGTGGCATGACAGCTCAAAATAAAGCATGTATTATAATTCTTAGGCATGCCAATGGCCATTAGCATGGGAAACTGTTGCAAAATGAAAAAGATAAAAGTTTATTTTTTTGGGCAGATTTCGTCCATTTAAGCATAGGGCAGTGGTGCACAAACAGGATTGTGCTGAAAATGAAAAGAAAAATGTGAAAACACAATTTTAAGTGAAATCTGCATTTTGCCATTATATTCTATGGTATTCAGAATTAAAACAATAACAGGGAACAGTGGTTGCTAAGGAGGAAGGCTGTGGTGTAGAGGTGTAACTAGGGACCAAGGCAGTGGGGTATGCAAATGGGCAAATTTTACTGAATCACAAATGGGACACTATTCTTCGCCTGCACCTAACCATGTAGGAGCTATAACTCAGCAGCATAAGCAGGAGGAGCAGCAGACATAATAAAGGGGTGTGTCATGCTTGGTGGAAGCACATTTGAGCTCCACGGCTCACATTTGAGCTTAGCTAAGCACAGTTAAGGAAGGGTGTGTGTGTCTGAGGCCGTATTGACTAATACCATGAAATAAAGAGTGTGGTCATATCCAGGGGAGGCCATTTCTACTACAAAGTGTTTACTTTAACTAAATGGGTTTGCGTGGCATGTACCAGGTCCACCGGGTCTAAAAAACAAAAAACAAAAAAAAAAAAAACAGAAACAGCAGGACTGTTTACATTTGGGTACCGGGTTCGCACGGCACATCTTGGGGCTTAAAAGGGGTGGAAATGGGAAGGAAAAAGAAGGGAAATGGCAGAATAAAAGCAATCAAGTACAAATAAAATAGCAAGCAGGTAGAATGTATAATAGCCAGCCAATCATACAGGCAGCATCTGCAGCACAACAGTATAAACTGTGCAAACACCTTTCAATCTGGTTTTTCCCACAAGCACTGCACAACTGGTGTACACATGCAGGGGAATTTTAACTGAAAAAATGGTAGGGGCTGCTGTTGCTTTGATTTATCAGTATGTGCTACAGGTTCAGGGTAGTGAGGAGGATAATGCTGACAACCGCCCCAGACTAAGGAGGAGGAGAAGAGTGTTCAGACCCAGTGTAACCTACTAGGGGCTAAATGATCTGGAGATAGTAGATCACTACAGGGTGGACAGAGATATACTTCAGCAAATCATCAAGCTGTGCCGGCCTCAAATCAGATCCAGAGCGGAACCCATCCCAGTGGATACCAAGGTATGTGTAGCCTTAAGTATACTACAACATGTATGAATGAAGCACCTGAAGCCACGAACCATTAAGAATACTAGCTACAGGAACTTTCCAAAGACCTACTGGGGACATGATGGGGGTTTCACTGGCATCTGCATCCAGGGTACTCCACCAGTTCCTGAATGCCATGCTACCACATGCTGCTGGTCTAATTTAGTTCCCCAACACCCGGGAGGAGAGGACCAGCAATATGCGTCTCTTCCACCATATAGCAGACTACCCAGAGGTACTGGATGTGATAGACTGCATGCCCATACACATCAAAGCATCACAAGTTGAACAGGGTAGGGACTATGTAAACCACAAGGGTTTCCCCTCCAACAACTGCCAGGTCATGTGCAATGCTCAGTCCATTATCATGAATGTGTGTGCTGGCAGCCCTGGAAGCTATCATGACTCCCACATCTGGCATTCATCACAGCTATACCAGGGATTTGGCAGTGGGGGCATCCCATATGGACATCTGGTGGGGGATGCTGGCTAGGCACTGGAGCCTTGGATGATGACACCCATCAGAAATGTACACGCACCCTATCAAAAATGCCATAATGAGGCACACGCACAAACCAGGATCATTATAGAGCATGTGTTTGGGATGCTCAAGTCATGGTTCTGCTACCTTGACATATCTGGTGGAGCCTTGCAGTACTCTCCAGCCACATGTGCACACATGCTCATAGTGTGTGCCATGCTACACAATATGACCCTGCAGAAAAAAACTGCAGCAAGAACAGCACGAGGAAGGGGCACACAACCCCCCCACCATTGCCGAGGTCCCCACAGGCACAGAGGGACTCGGAGGAGGAACCCCCTGAGCCAGCCCCTGTAGGCAGATGGAGGTGTGCCCAGTATGCCCTGGCCTTGGCAAAGAGGCAACGCATAGCACACACAATGAAACTGTAGGGATGCAGGGACTGAAAACCTCTCTCTCTCTGATCCGTACACATAGTAAAATGGATGACACACACATCACACTACCTGTAACTTACCATGTAAAGGCAGTGTACTGCATGCATCTGACATAGGCAGCCCTCAAGCACCACCCTCACAACTGCCACAGGCACAAGGTAAGTCAGTCTTCTTAACAATAAATGAATGGAGTAGTATGTTCTGGTAGCATAGCTATGGTATCGCAGCATGCATGCAAGAGAATGGGTGGGCTACTGGGATAGCAGCAGACAACTGACAGCTATGTGGGATACCAGAAAATGGTTGCCCAATACTGGCCTCCCCACACTATGCAATAGTACCCAAGGTAACAAATCCCACTGCAGTATATGTGGGGGGGGGGCAACTAACTGGGTGGGGTCATAGGTCACAGGCATGGATGTCAGTGTGGGAGTCCCATACTCACCCCTCAGCCTCACCCAGCAAGCCAGCTGTAGAAAATCATTAAGAAATGTCTGGCAAAGGCCCAAAATGGCGACAATGATGAAATACCCTCCTACAGACTTTACACAGTGATAGTACAGCAGGTGTTGAAGTTGCAGTAAGGCTCTGAAGGGTAAGAAGTCTGAAACTCAAAATATGCCATTACAATCTGACCTGTGGTCCTTAGTGATATGCCACTAGTCTCCAAGACAGGGCACAAGACTATGCTAAATGGAACCAAAATGTAAACAAAATATCAGCACAATTTGTGCAAATGTGTACAGTTGACAGGTGTGCCCCCCACACACACACATATTCCCACAGAACTGCAGTAACATGTATGTTTGTAGGGAATTAGCAGCAGAGCACAGATTGCCCAGCCTGTCCCAATATACATGATAACCTGTTACATTTCCACAATATGCAGGGGTCAATGAACTATGTATATGTGTGGTAAATACTGTCAGGATGTGGCCAGCACTTACTCCCGGTTGTTGTGTCGTAGTGATGTAGGTACAGTAATGTGGATGACAGGGCCATGTTCCAAGAACAGCAGTGCCAACTAATCTGCAAGTCAGCTACACCTATGGTAGGAGTTGTACACACTGTCCAGACATCAATATCTGTTATTGCAGGAAAGCTGGACAGGTCATGGACAGGAGGCCACACATATGGACAGTACACAGCTTGGAGTAACCTACACATTGCCTACCATACCTCATAACTGTACAGACCTATTGTAGAATGTCCAGAGGTTTGCATAACAGTTGTGGTCCGTATATCATGAAACAGTGGTTGTCTGGCAATTCTTTGACAAATCACATAAGACTAAGGTCAGAAAATAATGACAGATTGTAGTGTCAGATGTCATACCCTATTGAAAAATGCATGCTAATGCAAAAACTGTTATTGAATCACCTTTCTAGGTTTGTAAGGCCAATACTTAAAAATTGTTCCTATATTTAGGCCTCTGTCCCTCAACTGCTTATGGCTTTGTCCAGATGTCTGGCTCACAAATGTGGTGCCTTGTAGGACAGCAGGTACCTGAAGGTCAGTGTACTGCCAGTGTATAAAAGGCTACCACCTTTCTATGTCAGCACTGACAACATGTCACTGGCCAACAGCCATACCCCTGGAATGACATAGGTTGTCACAGAAGGAGCACAAGTATGCCTTGTATATCTGTTCTGCTTGTCCTAACATTGCCTTTGCCTGCCAACTATTTGCAAAACAAGAAAGGGTCATGTCAAAAAAGCAATGTTAGGCAGTGGGGAAGCAGACATCATACCCGTAACAGCAAACAGGCAATTACCAAACTGGTCCCCCAACTATCAACGTTTGGCAGAACATTATTAATACCTTGTCTCCATGTGGGGCCTTTGTCTGACTGTCATATTTGGGCCTGTCCAGATGTCAGTCTGTGATGGTATGACAGCTAGGTCCACATGTAGCCTCATAATAACATATTGCAACACAAACCATCTAAGGACCACAGCAAATGGAGTGGTGTAATGATGGACAACCTGCTAAATAGGTACACTCAGAGGTGTGAAGTCCACAACCTTGTTTGTGATGTAACGGCATGCACCCCACCCACATCAGAATTACAAATACATAACAGCAGTCACTGTGGCCAAAGCATCTGACTGGACTACAGAAGGAAAAAGAGACACACATAAGGGGAAGGGGAACCACTGGCCAGACAAATGGAGAATGTGCACATCAGAACAGATTGTGCAGTAACATACGTGCCATGCAGTGTAAGGAGTCAGTAAACATCACCTGCAAATACACAACATACTCATGTACATGGAGGTCCACAACAAAACAAAACCCAAACAATGGACACCTCAGAGGCAAAATCACATGAGAACTACACAAACCTGCACACCACAGACCAGTAGACTCCACACACCAGGCTCTTGCAAACACTAAGTCCTTAGCCCAAACCCCAGACACCTACCCCACACAGATAAGCTAACAGCACTGTCCCTCTACCCTGTTCCATACAGACTCTGCTGAAGTGACCCCTGTCTGGCATACAAAGCAATCCAGACCCTGCCTTGATGGGACTGTTGCACATCTGGAACTCAAGGCCCACTCCATCAACCTGTAGGCACAGCATCAACCTGGGCTGTGATATCAGTATGGCTTGTTGGTGTGACAGATATGTGTACCACACACTCCCCATTTGTGGAATACACTTTCTGTCAACAGCACGCCAAGTGCCTCAATACATGTAGTGATGTGCTCCATGTATAAGTGCATGGGAAACACAGAATAAAGCCCTGTGATCCCACCTGTGTCCCTGCTGGACAGGGGCTCTGTGTGCTGACATGTCTTAACATGGGCAGCACCCTTGTCTGCATGGGTTATAAGGGCTTCAGGGCCAATACCCTACTAATGGCATAGTAAACTACCAACCGATATGTAACTGTCTGTCAGTGGTTCACCACATTACTCTGTACTGCTCTGCCACTGACATACCTTGAAGTCACAGTGCTATGTGGAAGATACTACACATATAATGGACATTTCTTCACAGTAGAATTCAGTCTGTACCCACACCCATACCTCCAAACCTCTGACAGCAAGACATATGGACATGGTCATACATAAAAGTGGGGCAAAGGCACAATGATACACACATGTAAATATTTTCCCTTACATACTGAAGAAGTTGGTACAATAAGGGATTTTGCATTAGTAGGAAGTGTCTGAAGGTTTTGAGGTCTGAAACAGTAATAGCTGACATTAGTTTGTAACATCAGTCTTCAAGTATATGCAACTAACTTGACATAAAATTACAAGTTTATGTAGACTGGCTGAAACTTCTAGGCAGACACCTAGACAATCTGCCATAAAATGTACGTTTTGGAGGTATGGCCACACCAGGATATGACTTTTCAGGTAAGAAGAATACCACAAAAGCAGAAGAACCCCAACCAGTATATCACAAAGTTGCTGGATTGTTTATACAGCTTCATCAGTCAACCGGCTGTAGCCATACCTCTCAACTGGCCTGTTTGGGCAAGGATGTCTATAGTTGGGCTCATAATATTAGTCTGTGCATCATACATCTTGTATTCCTCTGGTAAAATACTGTGATGATCTGAGGATGTCTGTCACTAGGTAATGACACAATACACTGCAGTGTCAAATGTCTGAAAATGTCTGCTAAAACAAACCCAGTAACCCTAGGAAAGTCCTGTTTACTTTTGAGAGATATGATTGTAGCACACAAAACCTGGACCAGTGTACACCTATCTCTGGAATGGAATCCCACGCTCACTATAGAAGGTCACACTGGGCAAGGTTCTACACTTAGAGAATCACAGGCCATGTCAAAACCCATATCAGACTATACAACTGTATTGTGTACATATGTCTTTACAGACAGACAGCTATGTACACCTTAACTGTCCCTGCACACATCTATCAGACAGGATTACCCTCAGCTATCTGTAGGTGGTCCATATATGATATATTTGCATCTGTTGTGTGTGCTGCACAGACATATATATGAGCAACAGATAACAATATGTCACGCATATACACACACAGATGTGGGGAAGAGAACAGACAGTGATAGAGAGAGAGAGAGAGATAGAGAGACACTGGGACACACACACAGAGTGAGTCACACACACAGATACCCTGAATGGCATAAAGTGATGTCCTGTTATAGACAGCATGAAGGCAAGCTCCATTGTTCAATAGTACTGAGGTGGGTGTTGTAATATCACATTGTGTGTGTGTGTGTGTGTGTGCGTGTGTGTGTGTGTGTGTGTGTGTGTGTGTGTGTGTGTGTGTGTGTGTGTGTGTGTGTGTGTGTGTGTGTGTAGGTCTAAGTTTTAGGAGGCTGTTCCCACTCAGTACACTTCCCATTGCTATACTACACAAGATCTGCTGCTGCCATTCACCGTAGAAGTGCCATTGAACACCTGTCAGCCCTATAAGCTCTGTAGCATGTGTGATAACTGCATAACACTATAGTACAAATAACTTGATAGATAGGGGTACTTATCACAGTCCTGGCAAGTGTGTGTGTGTGTTTGTTTGTAGCTGAAACAGTTTTAGGGCATTCCCACACAGTACACTTCCCAGTGCCCAACTTTAGCAGTCCTGCCAATATCATTCACCTTAGAAGAACCTTTGGGCAGTTGTCAGCCCTGTAAGCTCTGTAGAATGTGGGATAACTATGAAAAAGTATAGTACAAATAACTAGATAAGTAGGGGTTCTAATCTCAGTCCTGGCAAATGTAAGTCTGTGTGAGTGCTTGTAGGTGAAACAGTTTTAGGTCATTCCCACACAGTAAACTTCCCAGTGCCCAATTTCAGCAGTCCTGCTGATGTCATTCCCCTTAGAAGTACCTTTGCACAGCCCAAGCCCAATAAACTCCATGGCAACTACAATAACTATGTAACTGGCAAGTGTGTGTGTGTGTGTGTGTGTGTGTGTGTGTGTGTGTGTGTGTGTATGTTTATAGGCTGAAGTATTTTGAGGACTTTCCCACCATACCTCTCAACTGTACAGCTTTTTGCAGAATGTCCAGATTTTGCCTCAATTTCTGGTCTATTTTTCATAAAATTGTGTTTTTCTGGCAAAATAGTGGCAACTCATTAAAGATTGAAGTTAGAAAATAATGACAGACATTTGAGTTTCACAATTTATACCCTTCAGAAAATACATGCTAATGCAAAACTAGTTATTCTATTAACTTTCTAAGTTTGTAAGAGCAATATTTAAAATCATACCTATTTTTGGATCTTTGTCCCACTTTTATGTGTGGCTTTGTCCAGATTTCTTGCTCTAAGAGGTTGAAATGTTTGTTTCCCACCCACAACACTTCTTAGTGCTCTACTTTAGCAGTCTTGTTGATGCCATTCCTCTTAGAAGTACCTTTGAACAGCCCAGGCCCTATAAGCTCCATGACACGTGCAATAATTATGTAACAATATAGTACAAATAAGTAGATAAGCAGGGATTCTATTCCCAATTCTCACAAATGTGTGTGTGTCTATAACTGTGTGTATGTTTGTAGACTGGAGTATTTTGAGGACTTTCCCACCCACAACACTTCCCAGTGCCCTACTTTAGCAGTCTTGACGATGTCATTCATCTTAGAAGCACCTCTGGGCACTTGTTAGCCCTATAAGCTCTGTAGCATGTGTGATAATTGCATAACACTATAGTACAAATTACTAGATAGACAGGGGTTCTATCCTCAGGTCTGGCAAATGTGTGAGTGTGTATAAGTGTATGTACAAGAGTTTGTAAGTATGTATGTATGTTTGTATGCTGAAGTATTTTGCAGGCTCTCCCACCCACAACACTTCTCGGTGCCCTACTTTAGCAGTCCTGCTAATGTCATTGCCCTTAGAAGTACCTTTTGACAGCACTCAGCCCTATAAGCTTCATGGCATGTGTAATACCTAAGTAACAGTATAGTGCAGATAACTAGATAGGTAGGGGTTCTACACTTAATTGTGCCAAATGTATGTGTGTGTGTGAAGGTGTTTGTCAGTATGTATGTTTGTAGGGTAATGTATTGTGATGCCCTTCCAACCCAGTACATTTCCCATTGCCATACTTTACAAGGGCTCTTGATGTAATCACCTTAGTCATAGCTTGCAACAGTGAGAAATCCTATAAGCTCAGTGGCGCATGTGATAACTGTGTAAAACTGTAGTACACAAAACTAGATAGGTACGGGTTCTAAACTCAATACTGGTACCTGTGATTGTGTGTGTGTGTGTGTGTGTGTGTGTGTGTGTGTGTGTGTGTGTGTGTGTGTGTGTGTGTGTGTGTGTGTGTGAGAATCACATCATCCCTGTGTGTTTATGTGAGAATCATATCTTCTGGGGGGATGGATTATACAATTTTGAGGCACGTACCACCCAGTATACGTCCCATTGCCCTACTTTATAAGACCTGCTGATGTCATTCACATTAGATGTACTTGTATACACTTGTTAGCCCTCTGAGCTCTGTGGCATGTGCAATAACTGCTTAATACTATAGTGGAAATACTCAGATAGGTAGGGGTTCTAATCATAATACTGACAACCATAGTTGTGTGTGTGAAGCATATCCCCTGTGGCTGCTGCTGTGTGTAGGTTATACCATTTTAAGGCCTGTTGGCCCCTACCCATTACATTACTTTAAAGACCCTGTTAATGGCATCTGCCTCACATGTACCATGCACTATGTATTATGCAGCCCATACCAGTCATCTGTGCAGATGAATATATGTGGTCTGTGTCCCCTGAAAATGAGCATACCTGTGATATCATTGACAAATATGTCACAGTTACTGTACTGACACACATGTCGCATCAGACTTCATGCTTGACTGACACATCATGCTGATACAAAGTCTGTCACTCTATCACTTGTACAGATTTGTAGGAGAAGTAGGTGAGACCAATTGCTTTGTCTGGTGAATTATCCCACCATCCATGAAGGCATTTGCAAGACTACCTGTTGTGAGGGGTTGTGTGTTATGTCCCAGGCATATAATCTATGTGGAGCATGTCATGTGTATGCAGTAATATAGTACCTACAAGTGGATATCTAGGGCTACTAATAGGTCTATTGGCAACTGTGTATGTGGTTCTGTGTGAACAGACCCTGTGGCTGTCTTCAGTGTGTGTATGTGATGAAAATACCATTATGTGTCCCTTTTCCACCCTGTGAACTCCCCCATTGCCAGCCTACCAACAGCCCATACAGATGTCATCCACAGTACAACCGCAGTTACACAGTTTCTAACACCAAGCCCCCATGGTGCAATGGTCGTATCACTGTGTATTGTACATTAATAGATGGGTAAGTCATCTACTCTAAGTGTCATATCCATGTGCATGTGTGTCTGAATGCATGTCCCCATGCAGCAGTGTGCATATGTGTCTGTGTGTGTGTGTGTGTGTGTGTGTGTGTGTGTGTGTGTGTGTGTGTGTGTGTGTGTGTGTGTGTGTGTGTGTGTGTGTGTGTGTGTTAGATGTCTCTAATATGTTAAGGGCCTCTGAGTCCACCAATGGCAATCTTAACAGCCTCTGCAACTGTCACCCACTTCAATAGTAGTGGCAGAAACTGCCACACTACAGTACTGCTATGCTCTTTGTGTTATGCACCTAACGCTATTGTTCATAAGACTGTGCAGGTAGGGGCTGTGCTCATCCGTTCATCTGCTGCCCCATGTACAGGACTATGACTATGTGTGCACTACTAGCACAAGAGGCCAGACATGTGTATGGATAGCAGACACACACATGCTGGTGATTGTCAGGTTAGACTAACATAGGCTGACCTGTGTCAGGAATACATAGCCCAGACCTGTCATACACAGTACCAGGCATATTCTCATCAACTGCATGATGGTTGAGTGGATGTGCAGAAATGGCAGGGGCAACAGGTGCTGATAGCTGAATCAGTTGCAGTTAAAGTAATGGCTAAGCTTGTGAGGTAACTAGTGCCAGTACTCAAGTAACCCCCTTTAAATCTGTGAACCTGCGATACTACAGAACACCCAGGTGACATGTCTGAAGGCTATCTGGCTGTGTCAAGGGTATGTATGCAAGGTCACGCTGTCTGCCACAATTGCCCCTCACATAGTGTTATATGTAAACACACGCAGTAAACATGTACATATACAGCTGTACCTTGGCTATGACAAGGTTAATGTGTTTCCACTCAGCCTTACTCAGCATTGCTACTGTCAGCAGGCCCACAGCCTGCAGGCACACATACAGCTAGAACACTACCAGAATACCGTATGTGACACTACAGTCAGCAGTACTAATAGCTGTAGTACATCGTGGCTAACAAGGTACACACTCCTCGATGTGTACCCATAACTACTGCCAGCAGACAGTACCTTGCACAGCATGACATTGCTACACTGTATTATAGTCACCCAGTGCATCAGACCCATATTAGCATGTCTGTGTATTGATGGTATGGATAATAGGGTTGTGGCACAAGTATCATCACATGCACAGGGTGTAGTGTTGGATTGCCAGAGGTCTAAGCTGGGCCATATGGCTGACATCATGAGTGTGTGTGTCAGGAGGGGTGGTGTTCAACTGGACCATGCAGAGGAGCTGTCTGTGTCTGGTGTTGACTGGCCTGTGATAGCAATGTGTGAATGTTTGTCTGCACACCATCAAGCAATGTGGATGCCCGACACAATGCTATGTTTGACAGCCATTGACTGTGCATGGCAGGATGTACGGTTCACCATCTCCCGGCAGGGACACAGGAACTGGTTCTGCCAGGAGTATCACTGGCACCACCAGGCCCAAAGACAGATGTAGTACTACTCCCTGATGGGGACTGCTGTCTGCTGGATTCACATCCCTGATGGGACTGGCCAGGACAACGTGCCTATGGCCTGCTCTGGTGTTGTGTGGACAGCACCCTCCCTTTGGTAGTGCTGTTGGCACTGCCACTATGGGACTGTGAATGTGCAGGGCCATGTGGGGTCGCAGCTGATCATGTTGCTGACCTTCATCCACCTGGCCAAATGCCCTACTCTTACCACATGCTCAAGCAAAGACACTGCACTGTTGAGCAGTGACAATGTCTCAACTCACTGTCTGTCTATGACATTGGAAATATGACACATGGCATCACAAGTGCAGTGGAGGTCATCACGCATGGCAGGGAGTGCTGCATTCATGAACATGAGCATCTTTCTCGTGTTGCAGTCGGTATGCACATGCGCCTCCATGATGGACCGTAACATGCATCTGGTGACACCTGCTGTGGAACTTGCAACATAGGCTTGATGAGAAGCAGTCCTCTGTCAAGCACCCTTATCCATCTGTCTGTATGTGACCTTGCCTGCTCCCTGCTTATGGCTGGTGTCTACACTCACACTCATCATACCCAACATACTAACCTGTTCCATGCTACCACCCTTAACCTGTCCATCATTCATGGCTGCTAGGGACTGGGTATGTGTGGGCATACTGACTGTGTGCAGGGACATGGTGGTTGAAAGTGGTATACCAAACAATGGCATGAATTCAGGCACCAAAAACACCGCCTGTGCCTCACTATGACCTCCATCATCATGGGAGTCCACTAACACACTGACATCAGGTTGTGAGGGGGAAGGACACCAACCCCTGTGTTCAGATGTGAGGGGAAGACAACATATGTGGATTAACACCCTGCAGTATTATGTTTGCTGATACACACACACACACACACACACACACACACACACACACACACACACACACACACACACACACACACACACACACACTCCTGGTACAGTTTGGCACAGCTGTGACACATATGGGCCCTTCAGGGCAGACCTTATGCCAGTTCTGCCTGCCGCAATCCATCTCTTTCACTGCTACTGTAAGGCCCACAACAAAGGGTGACAAATTCTACTCTGTGATAGGCCTAGTAGCAAAATGATAATTGTAGCCAAGACCAAGGCTATTGGAGTGTGCATTACAGTGTTACCAAGTGCATATGCATGTACTGTAAGAGCTGACTCACTGCTATACAGACCACACACAATGACAAGGTATAATGATATGTTATGATAACTGATGAAGGGACAAGACTATACGCCATCACTGCAGTACCTACACAATTCAGACTCACAAGGATTCATTCTAGGTAGCGTGGCAGGACAGTCTGCAATACATACAGGAAACATGTAAAGTACTAGGTGCATAGCCTCTTAAGATTATATCAAGCTATTGGCCCTGATGCCCTCATAAGCCTGGCCAGACATTCGCCCTTGTCTCTTCCAAGCCAGAACCTGTTACCCCTGACCGGCTGGTACACCCACAAAATCCCGGGGTGTCCCATCCAGTTCCCATGTTGTTGTCCAGCGTCATCTTCAAGAGGGCTATACGCATACTCTGCTAGACATGGGGAGGGAATGTATTTTACAGACAGTGTATTGTGTGGGACACTACACTATCCCACCAGCAAGTACTACACATGTCAGAGACCAGGTGAGGGCTCTGCGTGCATGATGCATGAGTGGGGTTTGTGTTACAGATATGCAGAAATGCCATCAATGCTGGTTTGGAAATGGTCTTGTGTGCCAGACACAGGTTACCTATGATCAGTCTGTATGACACTGAGTACAGGGACAGGGCTTTCAGCCTACCTGTATTGGATAGGTGTTACAGACCCTGGAGTTGCCTGGTCAGGAACCTCTGTGGTCTCTGCAACTGCTGCCTTTGCTTGGCAAGGTACATGCCAAAGGAGACATTGTACTAGGTAATGCATCTGATAATGGTGGAGTACAGGGATATTGTGGCCTCCTGGTTCCTGGATAATATACCCATATTTGTGAGGTGGGCCGTGTAGAAGGCCTTACATACAACAGTGCCCACATGGTGGGAAACTGTCAGGTTGCTACAAACCTTGGTGCACAAGTTGCCTCACACCTGATTGCATGCTCAGTACATTATTACTGTCATAATTAGTGTGGATGACATCTGCTACACCAGGGAGAATGATGCCTCTCCTGGCATTCAGTTTGTGGAAATGCTTCTTGCACCAGTCATTAACTGGGTGAGGGACTCTTGGGGGATCCTCACATCAGTAAGGGAATGTAAGACAGTGGCCAGCTTGCAAGCATCTCTACAGCTGGTTAGCCACAGACCACTGCTTTTTTCCTGTACCTCAAATACATATATCTCAAACAGTAGAGGTCCCCAGACCGATCTTTGAGGTTCACCACTTTGGAAGACTCTACTACTGGAGGTGGGTTCCACTACTTTGACTGAGTGGGTACTATCATTGGGCCAGTTAGCTACCCATCTGGTGACATACAGGTTGACCCCTAGCTGTGTAGGTGTATGTATCCTGGCAACCTGGTGATTATTGTCAGGGAATTGTGCTAGGTGAAGGTAGGCATTGGTCACCATCTTCGCCTCGTCCTTCTGTTTGATGACCACTTCAGAGATGTTGACCAGGTTTAACAGGCCTGATCTCCCTTTGACTATACCATGCTGTGTGGACTCAGGCATTTAGATGTTGCCAATGTCCCTGTTCATAATGTCCTTGATATTGCCTTCCACGCCCATGCAGAGCAGGCTAGTTAGGCTGATTTGCATATGATTGGCTTGGTAGGTGGACTTCTCCACCTTTCTGTATAGGGATGACAGTGGCTGTCCAATGTGCAAATGAGATGACAGCTTTGCTTAGGCTTTGGGTGACTACAGTACAGAATGGATCTGAGAGCCCATGCTTGTGCTCATGTAGGATGCAACCAGGGCTGCTCTCAGACCTATGGAGACTTCTGTGTGTTGCCTTTGAGAGGATATTACAGACCTGATTCCTGATGGTGAGTGCAGGGGGGTAGGTGCTGTGCATGCTCATGTGCACCGATGTGGGGGACAAGGGGGTTATGTTTACACTTCACTTGTCTGCAGCTGGTTGCCTATATCTATGTTGCATGCATATGTGGTGTTGTTGACCACCACTACAGAGCAGATTTGTGTGTTGCCTCTGGGATTGCAGACACATGTGTGGAAGGCCTAGTGGATGGCCTTGGTGGATGTGTCCAAGTTGCACTCAAAGATAGCCTTAAGGTAATTCAACTGTGACCTTATTTGCTTACGCAGACCAAGATGGTATTGCTTGCAGTAAGGCATCTGTTCCTTCTTGGCCCTGTCCAGCAATTATATCCACCTATTATAGTATGTATGTATTGTTGCTGTCCACTACTAATGTTTAGCCTACCTTGAGGGAGATGATGTTGTCCTGTCAGGTATTGCTGAGTCCATACAGCTATGTAAGTGCCCATATTGTGGTGTGGGCCTGGACACTACTGCTACTTCCAACTGATGGGATGTTGGCTGTGAAGCTACTTCTATCTGCTGTGAGGGGATTTATAGTCATTTGTGTAAAGTTCATTTTGTTTGACTGTGACGAGGGGGGGGGGGATGCTGACCTGAACAGTGACGGCTATGTGGTCAGATTTTACCAAGGAGGATGACACTGTAGGAGTGCTACATGTTGGTCAGGACCAGGTACAGGATATTTCCACCTGCCACAGGAGTGCTGACTGCCTTAATCACTGCATTGCCATTGACAAATCTGAGGAATCTCTGTGCATCCATGTTCAGGTGGCATAGGTCATGCGCACTATGGTTGGGTAGTTGAAGTCACCCAGGAGCAGGGTAGAGGATTGAATCCTTACAGATTCCAGAAACTTCCAATAGGTGTGGTGTGTTTCCATAGTCATGGTTGGAAGCCTGTAGCTAGCTTTGATTTGAGTAGGTGTTTTGGCAACTGTTAACTGCACTCGGGATGTCTCCCATGCATCATACTGTTTGGCCAGCCTGGAGATATGTATGTGTACGATAATGTTCAACACTCCTCCTTCTGTGGCTTTGCAGCCCTCCATTTGGAGTCTAAACATATGATGAGATGAGTAACATAACCTAGCAAGGTTAGTGTGCTCTCCACAGCTACAAATCAGGTGTTAGTGAATACACACCTCTCGGCGTCCTGCAGGACAAGGTACACTTGCATTGCCATGGGTGTCATGCTAAGACACCTAGCTCCTGTTAGAGTAAGTCTTCTGCACAAAGGCACACATCACTGGTGGGCAAAGGGTGGAAAATAGTGTCACTTTATGAATCTAGCTGAAACACACTTAGTTGTCAGTGTAGAAAGTGTCACATTCACAGGTCTACTCTGCAGGATATGACATCTTACAATCAATTGTATGCTATTATGTTATGATGTCAGTCTTTAATAGGTTGCCAGTGATGTGCCAGACAATACACAACTGTATAAGGCATTGACTACAAATATGACGCAGACATGTGGTCCGTCTGCAAAACCCTGGACAGTTGTCAGGTATGGGCTTAGTATATCACATATGGTTTAACACACACTTCTGCACATGTTGAGTACTATACACATACCCTATATAAGTCTCTTATATTTGTAAGACAAGAATATGTAACATAGTAGCATTCACAGGTGACATATGAATATTTACAGCATCCCTGGTAGCTGGCCTAGCAGTGTCATACTCAGTATTGGACAACAGACACTCCAGTAGTAGTCATACATGAGCTGAGCTTTGCTGGGGTGTCTCAATGGCCAGAGATGTGATCCATGTCAATGCAGACAGGGCAAGCAGGAAGGGCCATAGGTGCCGGACAGCAGCATGTGAGTTCAGCAGGTCTTGTCATGAGCTAGTGTTTAATGTCCTATTTGACATTATTGCTTCCCCCCTTCTGCATTCCATTCCAAGTTTATGTGATTGACATACCTGTTATAGTGATGAAAAGTTTCCTTAGAATGGTTAAGTTTGTGTAGTTGCAGTCTGTCTTTGTGTAGATGGGTTCAGACCTGATTTGTATAGGCATCAGCTTGCCTTTTGTAGGTAATGTGCATGAGCAGGTGATGGTCTCCCACTTACTACTTGCATCCAGACTGGCTGTGTTGTCATTCCATTAGCCAATGCCATAGCAAGACAGTGTTATAATTAAGTCCGTCATGTGAGCCTTGCCCCTTTTCTTTGCCTGTGTGGAGAACATTATGGAGGCATTGGGGCTACAGCTTCACAGATAGTAGGAGGAAATACATCTCAGGACAAGACATGTGGAGACAGACCAACAACATGGGGGACAAAACTCCAGACATGGGTACAGATTGTAAGTACATATGGGTGTTATAAATATGGAGGATTGCTAGATTAACAGGGTTTGTCTGGACATGCATTTTCTGTATGACTTGATGTCTGACAGTAATATGTCTCTGACGTAACTCTAAACTGTCCAGAGGTTTGCCTGTTATGTGTGGTCTGTTGCTCAGACATCTGTTTTTGTGAAATCAGTAGGATAATGTGAGGATTGTAGTCAGTAAATGTTGACATCCATTAGTGTTTCAGACATCATATCCTTCACGGATGTTATGTTAGAACAGACCCTGTAACACCAGCAACTGTTTCAGTTTGTAACACCATTATATGAGATATGTCCCTCTTTCCACCCCCCCCGTCCCTCAAGTATGTCATGCTTTGTCCAGATGTCTATCAGTAAGAGGTTCAGAGGTATGGTATATCATTATTTAGTGATTGCACTCCTAGTATCATCCCATGGACTTAGCAGAGTCCTGGAAGTGGTATGTGGCAGTGGCCATAAATATGGTCCCACACCCTGGACATTCTGTGGAAACCTGTACAGTTGACAGTTCTGTATGTCTGGCCATTGTTAACAGACTACCAAGATTGTGTAGCAGTGTTGTGTGTAAATGTTTGTTGGGCTGAGTAGGGAGAGTAGCAGATGTCAGTGTCATAGATCCTTTTCTATCTGACTATGCATGCTGCTACTGTTGGTGGTGCTCTATCAGGTGGATATGTTTGCAGAGGCAGACTGGGAAACATCCTGTAACACCTCAGGATTTCCAGAAGACTGTGAGTTGGGCCAGTATATGATGGTGTATTGTATAACTGGCAATCAGGATATGTTTGTTCAAGCAGTTGTATTCTACAGCTCATTTGGGGTGCTGGTATGTTGCTGTGACTCTGGTGCAATTGGTTGTGGGTGGACATTTTCACACCATATCTGCTTTTCCCTATGGTTCCATTCCTGTAGTGCATGATATATTTGGAAAAACATGGGTAATTCCCCAGAGCTGATTTGGGGTAGTGTCATGTTGCTCGTACTGTGGTTCAGAACGTGCTGGGTGAAATGGTTGGCAGCTCTCAATGTTTTTTCATTTCTGTTACATGACTGCAGTCATACCTCTCCATTGCCCAGATGTCTAGACACTGTCCAGATGTGTGGCCCATATGTTTGGTCTGTTTCCCATAACAGTTGTGGGTTTCTGACAATTCACTGTGATGATGTGAGCATTGGCATCAGTACATAATAACATTCATTTGTGTTTCAGACCTGGAATCTATCAGGAATTATATGTTAAATCAAACCATGGTACTCACCCTTTATTTTTTGCAGATGTCTTGCAGTAAGAGGTTGGTTTTATACACACACACACACACACACACACATATTAATATATATACACACATATATATATATATATATATATATATATATATATATATATATATATATATATATTTGTATTTATATATACATATATATGTATGTGAGTCCTATGGATATATATTTTCCCTTATGTTAAATGACTGTAGTGCATGATATGTTTGTTAAAACATTACACATTTGTACAACTTAGATGGTGTAGAGGTATATTGCTGTGATTGTGGTGCACTGGGTCCTGTTCAAGTCTTGGAAGTGATGAGTTTTTTCATTAATGTTAAATGACCAGACGGCATGATATGTTTGTAAAAGCATTACTGACTCACACAGCTCAGATGGTGTAGTGGTACTTTGCTATGATTGTAGGGCATGGCATACTGGGTTTGAGACTTGATAGAGCTTGCTGTTTTGTTGCTGGGCAGAATAAGGGCTGAGTGATTAATGCACTTTTAGGGTTTGCACAGTTTTGCATGGAGCTATGTGATGCTAACAGATGGTTAAGTCCTCTTACCTTCACTTAACACAGCTTACACCTGCTTACACCTGTGCTAATTGTAATTACAGAAAAGAAAAAAGGGTGATAGGTGAAATGGGGGCAAGCAGAGGGTAAAACATTAGGAAATCCAGCTAGGGATGTGCATGTCAGGTACAGGAAAGGACCATAGCTCTATATTTTTTCTGTAGCAACAGCTGTGACTAATGTGTAGAATTTGGAATTTACAGCCACACGCCCCATGGGGAGAGGTGTTGGCAATAGGCATTTGTAGGATAATTTGTGGGTACATTGATTTTCACTGTACATGGGGACAAAATGTAGAGCTGTGTATGGAGCAATGATTTTTTTGTAGGACAGATGCCCTTTTATTTTTTTAAGGTAAGAGTTGGATGTTGGGGAAGGGCTGTAGGTATGTTTGGAGAGGTAGGTTGGGTCGGATAGGTAGCATTTGCAGACAGACAAGACACACATGATAGCTGACAGGGGCAGTATATGACACATGAGGGGGTAAACACCTTGGGCGGAGAGGGTGGTTGGGAATCAGAGGCCCATGATCCCCCAAATGGATAATGTGGGACTGATGTCCCCACTCATGGGAAGTCACCACTCCACCTTCACAGCCCTGAAGGTAACTGCACTGGTAACTGGACAAGAGGGGTGGTCTGCCCCTCAAGTTGCACCAGGCATCTCTCCATCTGGTGCCGCTGCCCACCCAACAATGAGCAGATGATGCTGGGCACCATACCCCGGAATAGTCAGCGGGTGATGGGTTCTTCTCTACACCGATCCCCGGGGGGGTAGGCCCCATCCCCTGAGGCGGTTCCACCCGAAGGTGGTGCAAGACCACGGAGGAGGATATTCCAGGTTGGGTCCCAGACATGATGGGCCCTGGTGCCACGGTCAGATGGGGTGGGACAGGCAGATCCCAAATGTGCTATGGTGCTGTGGTTTTCCAAGATATTTGGGTTAGTCATGAACAACACATTTCAAAATTAGTTATAACAGCATGCATGGGTTTTCCCATTCACCCAAACCAACAGATATGAAACAGTTGCATAGCAAACAAGACACCTGCATGAATGGAACAACAGTAAGAATTTTAACAGCATGCAAGTTACATTGACAGCAACAGGCCACCAATAATGGTATTTTGAACAAGGTATGTTAATATCCAACCAATGAAATATATGAACAATAATAGAACACATGTCTCAACAATAGGTTTTGAGAACAACATATCCATAGTATATGGATAACAATTATTGATGAAGATGATGGGTGGGGGGAGAGAAGGAAAGGTCCATTAACAACTGTTTCAGCTTCTAACAGTACTGCTCAATACTCTACAGGTCTGCCCTCACTTTACATCTACCTATGGCCCATAGCTTCTGTGGCACATACATACATGTTAGACTGTCAACCTGTAATGGCATGGCACAGACTGGGTACACTGTGGCTGCTTTTCTGGAGGGGACTTGTATATGTCAGGGTTACATACTTGACAAAGAAGGGGTACCCTGCAATGATGTTGTGTGAGTCTGCTGCTAGCATATTTCACCTGGATTCCTATCTGTGTCCAAGGTGATTAGCAGCAGTGACCACTAGCCATGACAGTGTGACACTTGAGAGACATGTATCCAGGAGAGAGCATGATGTATGTATCTAACCTGCTGTCATTTGCAGGAATATGGAGTTGGACGGTGGAACAGTTGTACACAGCGTATTAGTATACCCTTCATACAGCTACTACATACATTATTTTACCTGTGAGACCTGTGGAGAAAATATCTGTTCACACTTTCTGAATATTTCCACACCTATTCAGGTGTCTTAGTATACCCTTCATACAACTACTACACACATTTTCTTACCTGTGAGACCTGTTGGGAAAATATCTGTTAACACTTTCTGACTGTTCTTACAAATCTTCAGGGTTTCTATTGTGTATATATGCACACATCTCAGTACCACTCCCTGGATTCAAACCATGTCTGGGTGTGCTAAAATTAACAACAATGCACTTTTCCATCACAATGAGCTACTGGGCAACTGCTGTTTTTGGCTTGACTGATTTCTGACTAATACTGTCTGGGTTGGACAATCTGACCTTGTAATCCTGACATTCATTCATGGCAGATAGTTACTGTACTGTGTATTACTCCTTCGAATTAATACAATCTGCAAAGCAAAGTTTAACACAAGTCTGTAATGCCTACTAGCTGTTTCCCAGAACAGCCTCAGTTATTTCATGCTGTCAATTCATAGGTTCATAGGTTGGTACTAGGCTATCAGCCCTAGGCCCTATACAAGCCAAGCCATAACAATTCCCTGGCTATTTCTTCCCACACTATTTACTTCCCTGGACCCCTGTCTAGCAGGGTGACTGACGTGATCCCCGGGGTGAATTTCCTTTCTCCCATCCAATCGTCAAGGTTCTTTTTGAAGAGGTCTAAAGAGGCACTCTGCTTGACATGTATGGGCAATCTATTCCAGAGTCTGGGGAATCACTGGGTCAGGAACCTATCCCTTCAGCATGTTTTGTTTATTGTGATGACAAGGTTTAGATCCCTGGAGCATGTGGCTCTGAGGGATTGGGATTTCTTTAAGTGCAGCATGTCCAACAGCTCTGGGTTTGACATGGCCTTGTATGTTAAGCAGAGATCGCCTCTGAGTAGACGATATGCGACAGAGTATAGCTGGAGTTTTTTAAGGCGGTCAGCATAGGGCATTAGGCCTGCAATTCTTTTAGTGAGGTATTTCTGTGGCCTTTCCAGTTGTTGCAGATGTCTTGAGAGGTACATACCAAATGAGGCACTGTATTCTATAATGAGTCTAATGAGGGATGAGTACAGTGGTACAATTACCTCCTTTTTTCTGGATGAAAAGCCCTTAGTGATGAGGTGTGCCACATAGAAGGATTTCCTGACTGTTGTGGCAATGTGGTTATCGAAGATGAGACCACTGTCCACCTGTGTCCCTAAGTCTCTTATCACACTTTCTGTGTTTAGTGTACTGCCACCTATATGGCAATTCATGGATACATGTTTTTTCCCAAAGGGGATAACTATACATTTCTTGGCATTGAGCTTGAGCCCATGGCTCTGGCACCAAGCATCTGTTTCTGTAAGGCCCTTTTGTAGCGTATACACATCATTTGGGGATTCAATAATGGCTCCCAGTTTGCAGTCATCTGCGAACTTTGTTAGCCAGAGTCCCTTAGTGTTGGCCTGTACTTCAGAGAAGTAGATGCCAAACAAGAGTGGTCCCAGGACTGAACCCTGAGGTATTTCACTTGCCATTTGTCTGGAGCTGAATTTGGAGTCGGCTACTTTTACAGTGTGGGTTCTATCAGTAAGCCAGTTAGCAACCCATTGGGTAACCTAGGGATTAATGCCCAGCTTAGTAAGTTTATCTATGATTCCAGAGTGGGGGATGGTGTCAAAGGCCTTGGCAAGGTCTAGATAGGCTGTGTGGACCACCTTACCCTTGTCCATGGCTCTGGAGACTGATTCAAAGAAGTCAATCAGGTTCAGGAGACAAGATTGGCTCTTCACAAACCCAAACTGGGTGGGGTTCAGTGTCTGAAGGTTGCCAATGTCTTGTTTATAAGTTGCATGAAAATACGCTCCATGGCCTTGCAGATAAGGCTTGTCAGACTGATGGGACGGTAGTTTCCAGGATCTAAGGTGGATCCTCCCTTGTGGAGTGGGATAACTGCAGCTCTGCACCACTCAGTGGGCACAAAACCTGAGGTGAGGCTATGATTAAACATGACACTTAGGTGAGGTGCCAGTTCATATTGTAGTTCAAGGACATATTTGCTGTAAAGAACCTGTACACATTCAATTTCTGCAACAACATACCAGAGTACACACAACAGTTTGTTTTATATTTTTATTACAGTGAAAATTACACTTTTATTAAGGGACATCTTGTGGATAAGTATTAGTGTGACAAACCTGTTTTATTCATTAGACACATTACACAATACACATACTGGCAGTAAACAATATACTCCTTCTACTTTATGGCTCTATATACTGCAAGATAGATTTTTACTCAGAAGCCTGTTGGTGCATCCTTGTGAGTCTATCTGCATGGGCCTCAATGTTTATAGCCCTCTCTACTGCAGCTGTAGGGGTGAGAAACAGACATTATACATACCCTTCTATCACATACTCAGGCTAGAATTTGGTACAGCATATCTGGGATGCATATAAACTGCTGGAGCATGCTGGTCATGAGCATTTTGGATCTATTGGGCCAGGAACTCCCCATTCCTACACTTTAGGTCAGCATAATGATGCCGTACCTGCTCACCAGTTCGGAGGATTCCAGTGGCACTAGTGAGGTCATGTGCAAGATGGTCAAAGGCCTCTGCTTTCTACTGAGAGCCATGGTATTTGCCCTGCAGCAGTCTATCGCCATGGTGTTCTACAAGGAGCCCAGCCATGACCCTGGGTACCAGGATGTCCCAGCACTATGCCTGAAAGTGCACTCCCTCTCCAATGCCAGACATGTTCCTGCAGAGATCAAATTAAACAGGTTATGGGTGTATTCCCACCTGCATGGTTTAAATAAGACCATATTCCCACCCTTTGCTATCACTGAACCATTTTTAAAATGCAAAGCTTAGCTAAGTAGTGTGCAAACCCGTTAAGCTGGGTTGAACAGTGCTTATAGAGGTAATTGCTGAGCATTGCTTATTAGTGCGCAAATCCATTTAGCTGAGCTGACTGCTGCTTAGTATTCACATTTAAGCAATGCTTACACAGGGTAAGCATAGCTGAGCAGTGCTAACCATTGCTCACTTTTCATTTTAGAAAAATATCAGGATAATGACTTAATTAATCATTACTGACATATTAGCAAGTGTATATGATTTGTTTTACATTACATCCATCTGTGTGCTTTCTTTACATTACCATGGGGTGTGACTATACTGTAAGGGAGACTTGTGTATACATTTGTGATTTCACATGTTATATGCACTCACACTTGCATTTTAGACCAGCTACACTACCCTGGTTGAGAAATATTAATTACTACATAATTTAAAATTAAATTAATAATTTTAACACTGCTTTCCCATGTAAAATGTCTGTTTTTGTACTCAAACTGTAAAAGCCTGCATGCAAAGCCAGCACTATAACCACTACACTACATTGGTGTGAGAATTTTAGCTGTATATTTTTACTTATCGCCTATGGGATGTTTAAACAATGTTGGGCAGTGGGCCATAACCTGCACACCCACTCGGCTATGCTTAAACTTACCTTAGAATGGAAAAAAAAAGAAATATTCATAAACCCACTTTATCTACAAGTAACTGTATTCCTTGTCAGTCACAGTATGGGTAATTGTAAAGGGCCACATAGGGACAGATTTTAGTTATTGCGCTTGCAAACATAGGAAGCATGAATGTGGTTTTCTAACAGACCATTGGCAAATCACTCAGGGTTTAAGTCTGTACATACTGACAGACAGTTGGGTTTCAGAATTCATACCCTTCAAGGCATCAGTGCTAATGTAACCCTTTTATTCTATCAGCTTTTCTGGTTTGTCAGTACAATATTTAAAAAGTGTCCTGATTTTTGCGCCTCTGTCCCGCCATTATTTATGGCTTTGTACAGATTTCTTGCTCTAGAAGGGTGAGAAGTATGTAGGCGGGCATCTAGGAATTCTGCAGAGACCTGCACAGTTGACAGCTATGGCTATACGGGACTTTCACATGGCAGACATTTGTGTTTCAGTTTTCATACACTGCAGGAAGTCCGTGCTGCTGCAAACCTTTTATTCTATCAGCTTTCTGAGTTTGTCAGTGCAATATTTGATGTGTGTCCCTGTTTTTGTGCCTTTGTCCCCCCATTATTTATGGCTTTGTACAGCTTTATTGCTCTAGGAGGTTGAGAAGTATGTGAGGCAGACATCTGGGCATTCTGCAGAAACCTGCACAGTTGACGGCTATGGCTGTACGACACTTTCACATGGCAGATATTTGCTCTAGGTGGTTGGGAAGTATGTGAGGCAGGCATCTGGGCATTCTGCAGAAACCTGTACAGTTGACGGCTATGGCCATATGGCACTTTCACATGGCAGACATTTGTATTTCAGTTTTCATACCCTGCAGGAAGTCTGTGCTACTGCAAAACGTTTTGCTATCAGATTTCCGGGTTTGCTGTGCAATATTTAAAGTGTGTCCCTATTTATGTGCCTCTGACCCCCCATTATTTATGTCTTTGTACAGCTTTACTGCTCTAGGGGGTTGAGAAGTATGTGACGCAGGCATCTGGGCATTCTGCAGAAACCTGTTCAGTTGATGGCTATGGCTGTACAGCACTTTTACAATGCAGGGGGTGTCTGACAGAACATGTTACACACCCCCTGCATTGTTTCTTACTCCCTTGGCTATTTCAGTGTCCGTGGACACTGAAATACTTATTTTATTTCATTTATTTTCCGTTGACACTGAAATACTTTTAAAAAGTGCCATATGGCACTTTCTGAGTGCAGGGGGCATGTTAGATGTGCGAGCACTGCTTAGACATGCCCCCTGCACTCACAGTCCGAATAGCTGTAACAGTAGAGCGCCTTCATGAATATGCATGGTGCACTACTTCTACGGTGTGCTTGCACGGGCACAGTCCTCCCCGTGTTGGAATAACGCTATTCCGACATGGAGTTTACTGATTCCTGGGGTATATATTGTGCCTGAGTTTCAGCTCACACTTTACTGCCGTCATGAATGACATAAAGGAAGCTACTTACTCCGAAGCAGTGGTAGTACATGTGAACTGTTAGGAAGGACTTGGTGGTGTCTAATTATGAAATACTCATTTATCAGGCTGTGGAAAGAGATGGCAGGAGTAATTAAGGTGGACAAGTGAAAAAAAATCTAACAGTTTGAGTGAGTTAACACACACACTTTTAGTGTCTGGAAGATCAGAGATTTGTGGGTTCTGTCCCCACAACAGATTAGATGTATGTCCCGTTTGACCACTGCAGTGCAGCATAATGTTGATTTGTACTTCCGTGGAACCACTCTTCAAACTAGGTGGGAAAACTGATGAGTCATCTGCCTAAGATGGTGATAGCTCAAGTGAAGTTTATATATCATATGTAAAGAATGGATTTCAAAAATGTATCTGCAAATCCAAACAGAAATGATTTACTGCTGTAAATGCACAATATCACAAGAATTTATACAAAATTTCCACATTTTGTCTTCATTCACTTTACAAATCCAAGTTTCTGTTCTATTACTCCTTAATTGCTTACAGCATTTTGGGATTACCTCTTCTTTAAAGGTACACAGACCACTTTTTGTCAGATGTGAGCTGTACCTTTCTCCTCTATGTTTACAAATATTAGCTAAAACTTTGTCTACCACATAGTGCCTTTTTAAGATCTGACAGCCTGATAAACCTACTGACACACCTAAACTAAATAAGAACAATCTAAAGGTGTTAATGCCAGGGGTCTAAATAGTCATCTCTATTTCCTGCAAGCTCTCCTTATCCTGGAGAAAATTATCTGTGCACCTCAAACATGCGGGTCCAGGGTTTCCTGGCATTTGCTAGCACAAATTTCCAGGAACAGCTAGTTTGCATACCCACCAGAGGTGCAAGTATACTTGATCTCATCCTAACAAACATGGGGGAATGATGCAACTCCCCCTTCTCATTGGTCAGGTTGGGGTTTCCTTTGAAATTAATATCAAGCCTGGGATCTCACCTAACTCCAGAAAAAAATATGTCAATGCTAACTACCCTCCTGTTAAGTGACAATGTAGCACAATTCCAAGCCCACCCCCCCAAAAAAACATGAGAATACAGCTGACTATGAGGAATAAGCCACCCTAGTAGAATCCCAATATAGACAAGTTATATGACAAAAGAAAGAAAACCAGGTCCAAAAATAGGAAGGGCATTACCCAACAATATAAAAACTCCTTTATCAATCTAAACATGCAACTCAAGGGACTAACTGAGTAAACCAAAGCCAAATTTGAGATAAAAATAGCCTCCCAAGTTAAAAACAACCTTAAGTCTTTCTTCAGTTATGTCCTCAACCTTAAAGACAACACTCAACAATGTACAGAACTAATGGTGAATAGAACCACACATATGAAACATGACCTGTCAGGCACGCTAGAATCTATAGGCTCAATGCAAGCTTTGAGCACAATGAATAGAGGCCAGTGGTTGTCTCTCTACTCAAATGGTGGACCTTTCACTGACCTGGGGAACAACAGAACCATATCTCTGACTAGTCTCATATGCAAAGCCATGTAAATAATCATGAATCTGATATTTAATGACATAGGAAGCCTAAAGACACTAGACCCTACCTAGTTCAGTTTTGCAAAGGCAGATCATGCCTACTTAACCTGATAGACTACTTTGAGAAGGTCACTAAAGCTTTGTATGAGGGCAAAACAGATCACATTGCCTATCTTGACCTGGCCAAGGTGTTCCACATAATACTTCACTTGGGAACTGTCGATAAACTTAAAAATTAAGCAGAAACCCATATGCCACCCAATGGATAGCCCTCTGGCTGACTGAAGGGACACAAGAAGTTAGAGTAGGGGAATCCACCTCCACAAAGAGGAGACACTAGCAGAGTCCACAGGGATCAGTCCTGAGGCCTCTCCTTTTTAGTGTTTACTTCTGTGAAGTAAAAAAAACACATCAAGGGCCTATGGCTGACTAAATTTGCAGATGGCTGCAAACTTGGCATGATCATTGAATCCTCTAAAGGCACAGATACCCTTATGAGGACCTGATGTAGACAAACAATAGCCATGGACTAAAACTCAGTGTGAAAAAATGCATAATAGTAGTACCCTTTGTAAAGATGGCCACCACTGGAAATTACCACATTGCTAATACACCCTAAAAGTAGATGTACTGTTCAGAGATCTAGGAATGCATGTTGGCAGAAACCTCACCTTTAACCCCCATGTATCTAATAAGGTGAGAAAATCACTTTATACTGCACAACTTATAAGTAAGTGCATGGCATTCAGGTCCAAGGAAGTCATTGTCCAGTTATAATCTGCTCTCACTAGAATCATTGTGTACAATGCATCCTTTGGCATGTACCTGACCAGGCACTTGCAACAGCTTACGAGACTACAGAGGTTCCTCACAAAATAAATAAAGGGAGTAAGCACAAATACTTTGTGAACCATCTCAAAGACCTATTCTTGTACTTGGTCACCTTAAGAGTGCTGTATAGCAATCTATGCTTTTTCTATAAGGCATCCTCTGATCCTCTACTGATGGAGTTGTTGCAAATCTGCAACACAAATAACATCAGAAATACACATTCTGAGGACCTAAACCTCTCCTACAATATAAACAAGACTTGTTGCAGGGATAGGTATGTGTCTCAAAGACTCTTCTTTGGAACAGACTTCCCATCTATGTGAACCAAAGCTCATTCCTAACCCTACTCAGATGTAACTTGGACCAGTGTATGGCAAATCTCAAATTTACTCCTGGTTTGGCAACTATGGAAAGGAACAGCCTGTGAATACTGGAAGTGAACAAGTCTCCATCATAACCATAAATATGCTGGAGGCAGTGGCACGTCAGCAATATTTTGATACATTTAGGATAAGCTTGCCTAGGCTTAAAATGGCTCTCGAAGTTGATAGCCTAGTAATCACTGAGAGAGAAAAAAAAGTATGGGTTGTGTTTGTGGACAAAGCTCTCAGTTTGTCAATCTGTGTCATGAACTGGGGGCAGTAACTTAAATAATGGGCTCACAAATACAAGTGCTTAATATTAGACTACTCTGCAGGGTCTCTAGTCTGTCTCAGTAGCACAGTATAAAATGTAATGATACAAAAGAGCTCTGAAGTACAGCTTCTCTTGTTTCAGTTTGAGAAGTGCCAATTAGGGTAGTGTGGCTGTCTTATTAGGATATATCCAAGTGGTTCCTTTGGGAGTTGCTCTGAGCAGAGTCCACTGGGAGAAGGCCCTGGACTAATCCAAGATACAGTGGAAGGCCGTATCTCTATAGGCCTAGAATTGCATGGAGGTTTGCAGAATGAGATGTAATCAGTGGTGGGGGAAAGGAAAGGTTGGTCTGTTCTACTTTATTTTCACCAGAAAAAAGGCAAAAGGAGTGAGTGACTGATTTACATCTTGTTTGCAGGAATGTTTTCCCATGGACGTACTTTCCTTTTCTGAGGGCTGAATGATTGGAGACAATTTGGTTGGGTAGGCCCATCTGAAGAGAGTATTCAGGATGGTTGCTTTCAGGGGTGGGGTGGGGCTTTGTCTTCCATTATCGTCCCTGTATTCCATCTACTAATTCAGAAGTTGGCACATGTCAAGTTAGAATACAAAAATATCACAAGTTCTGTTTGGTTGCCTAATTCCTAAAGAACGATCAGAGAATCAGTTCTCAAACAAGAAGACAGTAGTAGTGTAATTCATATTATCACACACCACTGTCACTCTGCAGCCATGATACAATATGATATAATAAACCAGTGATTCTTTGCATTTGTGGTAGTTATATCACATCATTGCCATCAAGCAATACACAGAATGCAACTGTGCAAGTTTAACACTAACATACGTAAGTTGCTCTAAATTTGTTTTTCATGAGGTACAGTGCTGGTGACAGCATTATGTCTTATAGTTTAAGTGCAGGGGTACACTTGTGGGTCTATATTAGAACACTGAAGTTTCAAAACTTCGAATGTTCTAATATTGAACCCTATTAAACCAACATTGAATACATCGAACATACAGAACAGCAAATTTTTTCCTAGGGAAAAATGTTGCTGTTCCAAAACACATACACACAACACAAGCACACCAAACAAACAGCAATCCACACACAAACACCTAAAATCTTACACCTAATCATACACTAAACTATACATACACCACTAACTATCCACTCTCCTTAACCCAAGGTCCGTCACTATTGCACACTCACCTCACCTGCACCCTAACCCTAACTCACCTACCCCGCCCTAACCCTCACGCCCACAAAATCGCACACTTACCTGACCCGCACCCTAACTCACCTAACCCGCCCTAACCCTCATGTCCACACAATCACACACATTCCTAACCAGTGCCCTAACCCTCATGTCCACACACTCGCACACATACCTAACCCGTACCCTAACCCTAACTAACCTAACCCACGCTAAAATCGCACACTTACCTGAACCTGACCCGTAACTTTCCACCACAGCGCTGAAAATACAGAAGCAACAGAAATGGACAACCAAATTCTTTCCCTAAGGAAAAAATTGTTTTTCTGTTGCTTCGATATTAGAACATTCAAAGTTTTGAAACTTCGATGTTCTAATATAGACCCACACTTGTATATCAATCAATAAAGTGAATAAGCTGAGAAAACTAAAATATTTCTGCCCAACAACAAGAATAAAATAAGCAATAGAGCTGAACTTTGGGACACTGCAAGTTACTACATAAATTAATGAATGCACTGGCTATACGTCAGCAATGGGATGTTGCTTTAAATTAATGTAACATCACTTTATGGAGCTACTAGTGTTTTGAACCTGTGCAGCTGAATCCTACTAGAAGTAGGAATACTAACTTCTGCCATTTAGGCTTAATTTCCTGAAACAGTAGTATACATTCCAGACAAATCTGGTGCAATGATAAAAACACTTCAGTTTTAAACAGCATCTGGTCATAAGTTATTGCAGGCAGGTTAGTGTTCGGACATATTAGCTTTTTTACATTTTGATGTAGAACTTTCTACTTGCTGTATCAATGACTTTAGAGCAATGACTTTAGAGCAATAGTGTGAATGTTCCTTCCACTTCCAACCCTGGGATAAAACGGACTCCTTATTAGAAGTGTAATACACAAATTGTGGCTTTTGCTTTTCCATAAAATAAGCTTTGATTAAAAAAAAAAAATGTAAATTCTTCTTTTCACACAAGTAAAATGAGGCCCTCTGCACTTCCCAACATGGTGGGCCTATGCTCTACTGCCTCCTAGGTATTTATCTATATTAATGCTGAAAATGCTGTACCTCTGAGGGAGGGAGAATACTGTCCTGTACCACAAGCTTTGACATGATGCATTTTACTGAACATTTGTACTTGTAGTTTTGGTATCCTGAAGGTAGTAGCTACAGTCCCCATAATTTCAAAAGCCATGCCATAGAGTCATATATACAAACTTCTACATGTGAAGATTATGAGTTTGCTCCAATGTAATTAAAATAAAAAACTATAATCCATGTTGGTGCTGCACTACAGCCGGTATAACCTTCCCAGTGTTCTAGAACATCAATTTGATGCCCTGGCTAGAGAAACACTGCAGTCAATTATGTTGCAAATTTATTTACGGCCAAGACCAGTGCAGTCTTTTGGCAGAGAAGTATGGTACGTGCAGACTAGCAGATACACACTGGGGCCACTTACTCGACTATGATACAAGTAAGGTGCGTATGGGCAGAAGACTTGCTTGCAAGATGCTCAGTCCTGAGGGGGGGGGGGGTGGACAACATGAGCAGTATCCAGCTCTCTGTTCCATGAAGGAGAGGGTGGATGACTGGAACTATCCTGCTGTTTATTTATTCATTCATTGTTTACCAGGTAAGGGAACTGATCCTAGGACCCTTTTCAGCCATGACTAATCCCTGGGTTCCAATGAATATCTTGGATGAGAGCAGCTGGTGGGGCACGGTCTTTAACATGGGTGTTAGATGATGTCTTGGATGCTTGTATACTGAAGAACATACATACAGCTAAGTGCCCTCATCCGCGTCATGTACCATTACACTCAGGTGGCTCATAGGATTATAGGTTTGGTATTCCCAAATCTAACACTGACATGACATGCTAGACACCAGATTGGCTCATCCACAAGCTATTAGTGTCAGCAGACTAGTCCTTCCTAAAATGCAAGATGCTTTGAAACAATGTATTAGTAATGTGGTATCCCACAATATTGGATGACAATGTTCCATAGGGTATGTAAAATGATAAAAACAACTGTGTGTTATTAAGAAACTGTGCAGCTGTGTGAAATGAACTGTAATTACCCTCTTCTGAAAAGAAATACCATTTAAAGCATTTGTCCTGTAAAAGGAAAAGCTTAGTAAACAGTATCCTGCATTCCATTAGAGAGAGAGAGAGAGAGACTGCCACAGGCTCAGCATACGTCTGTACATCTTTGGCCACATCACTATATGCCTAACACAAGCCAGACTCACAGAAACACTGCAGGTTTAATTTCCTTACTGCTTCTCTACAGCTCCAGCATTCTTCAGTCTATTTCCTGTGTTATAAACGCTTCATCAATTTCTTTTGTTGCATATATTTATTGGACTATTATTAACTAAGAATTCCTGTGAAATAACAGTTTATTTCATGATGAAAGACCGCATGGATTTAAAGTGGAAGTACTCATCACAACAAATGACATGAAATGTATGCTGTTCCACATTTTAACATGAGATTAACGATGCAAATAACATGGAGATGTCAATAGAAATCTGCAGAGCATATGCAAAGAAATTAATTATTATCACCAGAATCACATTCATGCCTACTCATGAAAAAGGAAATAAAAATATAGTTTTACAAAAATACTTTAAAAGTCAGTGACAAGATACAGTACTAAAATAGAAAAAGAGCATGACTTTCAATGTACTTCTACTAGGAAGCAACATTAGAAGGAATCTGGTATGCACCATGTTCTGGGAACAGCATGCCACTGAAGAGCTAGTATTTATTAATAATAATAATAATAATAATAATAATAATAACAATAATAATAATAATAATAATAATAATAATAATAATAATAATAAATTAAATTCATTAAAACAAGGAAGAATGAGAATATTGAACTAAAAGAGCAGAGGGGAATAGGGGCCTCATTTAGTTCTTGTTGATTTTAAATCCAGGCTTGATTCAACAAAGCATTATTATTGACATACTTTTGACAGTATTCCTAATGTCATGACTATACTGACGGATTAAAAATTAATGAGTTGGAAATGATTAGTTATTACAGTGGTATTTAATGAAATTTGTTCTAGGCAAATTATAATTATGTGATGTCTACTGCAATCAATAATATTTTTCATTGCACTTGAGGAATATTATGAAAACAAGCTATATACAATCTTCATTCACAACTCAGACTACCTAACATGAAAGAGCATATATGGTTGGGCATTTTAACTTCAACTGCAGGACAAAAATCAGTTGTTATGATATATACCTTAGATGTTGCAATAGTTGCTGACCCACTAAGTTCAGGCACATTTGCTTAACTTAAGGGGCCTTCTGCTGGACTAAAGTATGTAGATGTAATTATAAATGCACTGGACTCTTTATTACACAGCTGCCTTTCTGCTGGCACTAATCTAGTCATGTTCTGTTAAGAAGTGTTACCCTTTACTAAGAACATCGATTGTAAGCAACATGAGTGCAGTCCTGGGACATCGCATGCTACATCTTCTGTCTGTCAGTAAGGGGCAAATATTAAAATGGATGCTTCAAATATAACTTGTGAATAATTCCTCTCTCCCCATTCCTGTAATTATGTTCTGATTATTGTCACTGACAGCGATCCAATGACAATTGCCGAATGACATGTAGAAGACTTGGGAAGACAGGCAGAATTGTGATGGGGCAGCAAAGCTTTCCCTGAATCATGTTTGTAAACTAGAGCACTTGAGGGAAAACTTGCTTTTTCTGTTGGTGAGATACAACGGGGGGTGGGGGGGATTAATGAAGTCATGCCAATGTGTACACCTCAACTATTTTTTGTTAGTTGAAGTATTTCTTAGCTATGATGATTGTGCAGGATTGAATGAGGTATTTCTCAGGTATGACAGTTCTGCTGGAGTCAGTCTTCATGATCATATGACATGTTTTGCTCAACACAGCGACAGTATTTAACAGCTACATATGTTGATAAAAAACTCCATCCTCTAGTTCTCTGATTCCTTTCATCTCCACTTGACTACTATTTGACTCTGGGCAAGTCACAAAACCATAAGTGGTTTCAATAAGTTAGTAACTGTACATATATTTTTGTATTCCTGTATACGCAAACACACACACACACACACACACACACACACACACACACACAGACACACATATATCTATAGAGGTGGTTGAGGAAATGGATATATATATATATACACACACGCACATATATATATATATATATATATATATATATATATATATATATATATATATATATATATATATATATATATATATATAAATATATGGATCTGGGACTAGTGAACGAAAGTTCAATAGTCCAAATCCACAATAACCGAACGCACTTTAACGAAAGCGCTTTCACCGAAAAAGCACTTTTGGTAAAGTCCGTTTGAAAAAAAAACCCTAAAAACAATAAATCTTCTTTTATGCAGGGGGGCAAGCACCCCCCCATGTGTGGGGCTGTGCCCCCCACACTTTTATATTCTCATTCCGAGGTCGCACTACAGTGGAGAAAAGGGAATTCTCCCTTAACCGCACCATATTGCAACCGGCACAACCAGCATACATAACCAAAAGTGCTGCTTCGGTGAACAGCACTTTCAGTTATGTTTGTTCAGTGATTTCTGCTTTGGCAGAAAGTGCCATTGGGGGTCTGTACAGATCCCATATATCTATATATATATATATATATATATATATATATATATATATATATATGACATGTGTCATGTCATGTATATATATATATATATATATATATATATATATATATATATATATATATATATATATATATATACATCTTGAGTGCAACTATACATTGGTTGACAAAACAGATGGTCATCAAGGGTGAAAAATTGACAGCCCCCTTGGGGAATATGCCCTTCCCTGGGGACTATGTGACTGTGTGATCTTGGAGTTAGTATATACAATTTCAGAGAGTGTGATAGGTGCAGAGGTGGGGATTGCCTCTACAGAAAAAAATCGTTGTAGAGTCTGCATGTTCTGAGGTTATGCTCAGAGAATGTGTGTTGAGCTCTCAGTGTTGCAAATGTTTCAGTGTTTACATTGATAGTGTCAATATTTGGTAGTTTCAGTGAATTTTAGTACAGATATGCACCACATCAGGTTTGTGAGTCGGTGAGTCAGAGAGATAACTAACTCAAACTTCAGGGTTATGCTAAGTAGCAAACCGACTCGAACCAATCTAATGATATGCATGCACAAATGATGTCCCCTCTCTAAAGTCATGTTTGACTTTTCAGGCCTAACTTGGTGCCGCTTTGTTTCTGACAACACTGGGTGTAGAGCATATAGAATAATTTCTGTGATTCAACCCATCTTGAATTTGTGGAGGAGGTGAGAGCTGTGGTAATGTTGTTGAAGAGTGGATAGTTTGCATGTTTTTGCAAGAAACTGATGGAGAAGGAAATGAAGAAAATAATATAGTGAAGAGATTAGAAAGAGGAGAGGAAGCAGACATATCTATTTGGGTGGCGCAGAGGCAACAAGAAGAGGAAAACATCAACACTAATACCAACAGAGCTGATGAATAAACAAGAAACATCTATCAAATTGCACAATGACATTTTTTTCCACTGGGTGACTAAATATAGAAATGAAGTTACATGGATGCATGGATCGTGCCATCCCTAGCAAAACCAAGACTCACTCCTCTAAGAGAAGCAAACCAGTTTGATGGACCCCTGCAATAAACAGGCTATACAATAGAAGAGGAAACTAGTTCAGAAAAAAAGCAAATCCCAAGAAGGAAAGACATCCCTGATCAGTATCAGTAAGAAACTGAAGTCCCTCATGAAATCATCCAAGGCTAACTTCGAAAGAAAAATAGCCAAGGATTCAAAAGATAACCACAAAGCCTTCTTTAGCTATGTTAAGAATGTAAGTGGCAACTCGCAGATATGCACTGAACTAGTGCAAAATAGCACAAAATATACTGAACCTACTGATATTGCCAACATCCTAGCAGATAGATTTAGTGCAAACTTCACCCCCCTCTCACCTCCAAAAGGGCCCACAACAATACCAGAAAACTGGAGTGTCCCAAAAATCACAGAGACACAGGTGAAAACAGCCCTCTCAAAAGCCAAAAACACAGCATCAATGGGACCAGATGGTGTCCCAGGCTGCATCTTGCACGAACTACAGAATAAACTATCCCCCCACCTAAACACGCTGTTCAACCTCAGCCTCTCCACAGGCTATGTGCCCATAGAATGGTGCACAGCAATGGTTATTCCTCTCCACAAAGGAGGGGCCACAACTGACCCTGGTAACTATCAAGCCTGATATATAAGCCTGACTAGCCTGGTCTGCAAGGCTATGGAGCGCATCATCATGGAACTCATTAACAAAGACATCGGGAACCTCCAAAAACTTGACCTGACCCAGTTCCGCTTTGTTAGGGGCAGATCATGCCTACTAAACTTGGTTGACTTCTTCAAGACAGTCACCAAGGCCATTGATGAGTGGAAGGTGGTTCACACAGCCTACCTTGACATCACCAAGGCTTTCAACACCATTCCCCACTCGGGTATTATAGAAAAACTCACCAGCCCGAACATAAACCCCTACGTCATGAGATGGGTTGCCAACTGGCTTACATATAGAACTCACACAGTAAGTATAGCAGGCTCCAGGTCCGACTCTAAGCCAGTCACAAGTGGTGTCCCGCAAGGCTCGGTCCTGGGACCCCTACTGTTCAGCATATACTTCTCAGAAGTACAGGAAAACACAGGAGGACTATGGCTAACCAAGTTCGCCGATGACTGCAAACTGGGAGCCATAATTGACTCTCCGACTGACACAGACATCCTCCAAAAGGGCCTTACTGAGACAGACACCTGGTGTCAAAGTCATGGCCTCAAGTTAAATACCAAAAAATGCATAGTCATCCTGTTTGGGAAAAACAAAACACCCACGAATTACCATATAGGTGGCAGCCCCCTTAATACAGAAGAGGTAATAAGAGATCTGGGGACCCAGGTAGATAGTAATCTCTCCTTTGACGATCATATTGCCAAAGTAGTTAGGAAATCCTTCATTGTGGCCCATCTAATTACTAAAGGGTTCGCATATAGAAATAAAGAGATTATAGTGCCCCTCTACTCATCACTTATTAGACCCATCATAGAGTACAATGCCCCATTTGGGATGTACCTCACAAGACACTTTCAACAGCTGGAAAGACCACAAAAGTACCTCACCAAGAGGATTACTGGTCTCAAACATATGTCCTATGCAGCCCGACTGAAAAAACTCCGGCTGCACTCAGTGGCATATCGCTTACTCAGAGGTGATCTCTGCCTGACTTACAAAGTCATGTCCATCTCAGAATTGATGGACATGCTCCACCTAAAGAAATCCAAGTCACTGCGAGCCACACACTCTAGTGAGCTAAACCTCACCACAACAATAAATAGAACATGCTGGAGGGACAGATTCCAGTCACAGAGACTCCCCATGCTTTGGAACAAAATTCCAAATTACATCAGGCAGAGCCCCTCACTAAGACTCTTCAAGAGAAACCTTGACGACTGGATGGGTAACAGAAAATACACCCCTGGGATCACTTAATTGGCTCTTCTTGACAGAGGCTCAGTTAATTAATCAATGGGGCCGCGAAAGCTGACACACTCTGGCTAGGCTTATAAATGCCCTCAGGCAGATAGCCTAGTACCTACCTATGAACCTATGAACATATATGTCTATTGCTTTAGGTCAATTTGGGATTACATCAACATTCTCAACATTAACAAAGTAACATTGAATCACAAAAAATCAAAACACTTCTGCTCATACTCTGACACTGCTTCTCGAAACTTGTAATGTATAAAACAATGTTTCTTGTAGGGAGGCAAGGTCCTCTGCACCCCTCACACCCCCTATTAATTATATATGCTAACTCCCAGATGGCATGATTTCCAGGAAAAGGGCATATCCCCTCCCCTGGTAATCCTCTTTTCTCACTCAACTGTTGACCTTATGCAGTGTCAACCAATGTGATCTTAACAACAATTGACAAAACTAAGGGTGAGCGTATATGTATGATTAGAGTTAGATAGATATTACATTCACACACACAAAACACAATTATTTCAAACACATTTCTGAGCAGCTTATATTATAGGAAGAAGATTTACAAAATAAATTAATCTGAAAGCCAATTAGTATCACATAAAAATAAATAAATACAAATCTTAATAGAATGAACAACATAAGCATCAAACCAAACTTGTTCATATGAAGCTCATTAATAAAATCAGGTACTTAAGAAGAAACCCCCTTATAAATAAAACGTATGCAATCTTCAAAATGGAAACAATACACCATTCAATGCACAAAACATATTTTAATAAAAGTATTTGTAAGGCTAGGTTTCACTTAAATGTATTTTGTTACACAGATATAGTATGCTCTTTGCATAGGCCTAGAAATCCAACCATATTAAAGCAGGTGTATCTCTCCATTTTACATTTTACATGCATTTCAATAGAAAGGAATGTTTCAGTAACCTTCAGTCAAGAATACTGATAAGAATAAAATTTGCTAGAAGTGCAGTCCATTAAGTACAAACAGGATTGGAAACCAAGGTTAAAGAGGTGTGTAAAAATGTACAGTGTTTTGGTATTATTATTAGGAGAGACGTTTGACACAGTGAGTCAGTTAGCTCATTTGGACTGATAAGCAGAAAGTCCTTGCAGTGCAGTTCACAGAAGTTCAGTGCAAACACTTGAAAGTGAGTGCAGAAGTCAGGTCAAATATCCAGAATTCCAGAATATTAATTAAATTATTCAGGAGAAAATAAATAATTATGAGTATAATGAGTGTAGAAGCTACTGACATTATAATTCAGTCTATTTCAGTTTATTAGCACTGTTATTAAAGACAGCAAGATTTGATTTGGATAATGTTGACATCTATCTCCACTGTACATAATAAAACATTCTTAACTAAACTATGGTGTATGCAGACTTTTATACTTGAAGATACACAAGATTTGGCACATAAAGGAGAGACTGTCACCAGTTCAGCACAGTTCTGGGTCACTAAGATAAAGATATTCATTCCAGTCTCATTCCAGTTTTTTTCCAGTTATTTCCAGCAGGGCTAGATACCCTCTAATGTGAACAGTAGCTCTAGGTGATTGTCACTGTTGATGTGACACACCAACCCCATGAGGTTGTTGATGGATAGATGGATGAAAGGTATTCATGCTCAAATAGACCCATAAAAAGCCATATATATGACAGGGCGAAACATGACTCCATTTATTTATTTGTATTAAGAGATGTGTTAAAAAATTAAAGAATGACTCAAGTCCTAATTTATGTTCAATGAAGAATGACTCAAGTCCTAATTTATGCACAATACATGTCCTTAACCCAAGTTACTTCTGATAATTTTGAAGTAAATGAGTAGTATCCTTTATTTAAGAGTGTAAATCTGCAACTTATATAACCAGGCAGACACTGATCATTTTCAAATGCAGTACTCAATCTGAAATAATATGTTTGGGGGTGCGTGTGTAAGAAATACACTTTGAATCTTAGGGAGGCAAGGAAACAAAGTCATCTTTACATGAGAATTAAATTTTGTTTCAACATACTTTTCTATAAAATAGTCTAAGTTTATAAATTTATATAAAAATTAAAAAAAATCATCAAGCATCTTATAATTTGTCACTGTTTCTAAGCATATAGTGGTATCATAAATATGTTTAGAACTCATTTCATATATTTGCATTCATCACTACAACATTCCTGTCTTTGTCTACTTGCTTAATAACTATAATTTTATTTTATTTATTTTATTTAACATTTGTTGACCGGGCTAGTCTAGCTGGATGTATGTCCATTTTCAGCAGAGGCCTGGGGAGAAAAGCTCCAATAATTATAAAAGTTTAAACATAGTCAGGCAATACAATACAACAATAGAAACATATAGAAAAAGAGCTAGTGAATACGCATAGTAATAAAATAAGGTTAGAGCATAACTCAACAAATATAATAAACAAAATATGTTAACATTTTTTTTTTTAATAACTATATTTCTATCCTTATTTTTTAACAACTGCCACTTTTCCTTATATAATTTACACCGAATATTTTCTTACTAAACTGTGCAAAAAGTGCATTTAATTCATTATTAATAGCATAATAAAAAGCTTTAATGTTCTCATCTGCATGTGGGGGATAAATATCTCAATATACAAAGTTTCAAGCAAACTATAAGTGCTTGATTCTATCTCATCTTTTGTACAAGAAAAGAAAGATTCATCACTACTAGTATATGTAGAATCATACATATCCTGGACATCAGGAGTCACTTCTTCAAAGCAAAATATGCTGTAACAAATGCAACTTCATAACTTAAAATGTTTTACTTTACGCTTGTAAAACTGTAGAAAAATAGTTGGAATAAATTTCAAACCAAGATTTAATAAAGTGAATTCTGAGTCAGATAACCAAATACAACGTATGGTAAAAACATCATCCATGCAAAAGTCTCTATCAGTAATAGTATCTCTTCAGATCTTCTCAAAATAAAAACAGGAGAGATAAAAGGTTTAGAAATTTCAACTGGAACTTTTTTTTAACCTTCGGCAATGTTTTCTCTGCTGGATAAAATCTCATTGTCAGAGTTATTGAAACCTTGACACTGACTATATAGATGAAAATTTCCTGTCTTTTTTTTTAAATTATAATTGCCCTCAATTGCTTCTCTTTTTTTTTTTGTACTTGAACTAGTATACTAATGACTACATCTCCAGTATGGTGAAAACTGTCCGAGGATAAAGACGCTGATGTACAGGCAGCCTCCATGTAAGAAAGATGGGAATCAGCTGATTCATTTCCCTTGTTCTTACAGGTGGAGTATTCTTTCTTCCAAACAAAAGCATTTTTTATAGGTATAATCCTAGTTCATGATCAAATGTAATCTTCTTTTGTATCCAACAGTTCTTTTTCTAAGCTTTTTACTTTTTTCATTAAGTCTCTTTACAAACATCTAAAAGGGTTTTTGCTATTTGAGTTAAGGATTATATTAGGAATATTTATACAGGGATAAGAATAGTCCTTTAGCTGCACATTTTATTGAATACCATGGTAGCGGCATAAATGGATTTAAAGATTTAAGTTTCATGTTTACAACACGTTCACTGGAATTTCAGATATGGGTATAAGGTTATTTTTTTAACCATGTAAGGAAATAGTTCCCATTTTAAAATTTAATACATTATTAGAATTATGCTTGTAATTTGGAAGTTTATTTAAATAATAGTTTACTGCTTAATGAAGTATATAATATCCTGTTTTGCAGATATATGCTTGTCGTGTGCTTTTGCATGCTATTCTCTTGGAATTGTTTTGCCAAGGTGCCAGGGGAATAAACTATTTTAATATGTGAAGATTCATAATAATTATTATTATATTTACTTTTTGGTGTAGTTACTTTAGTCATTTCATAGTATCTATTCAGAGGAAATCATTGCACTGGCTTTTGTTGCAGATGTCTTTTCTTTAAAATAACAAGATTGTGGTACATTTTGAGGTAGAACAGGTGTTTGTTTATAACTTCAATTACATACTCATGGTAGTTATTTAAAATGACAGCAATTGCCTATCCCTTTTATTATATTTTACAATTATTTGCCAATGTATTCCTTTTTTCTTTCTTGTCAGTTGGTATCTGAGTCTAGAACGCCAATATCCCCACCCCTCCTATAGTTCTTAATAAAGCTAACAACATTCCAAAAGTACAAAGAAAATATACAAAACAGTGCAAAGAGGTGTAGGATTTTTATATAATTTATATAATCCTGACTTTTCAATGAGATTTCACATTTTAGCAAAAAAAAAAAAAAAAATCAAATCAAATGGAGAGGAAGTTTTTGAAATAAGGGGATGTCTTGAAAAAAGGTAAATAAAGTATTTTTATCACTTTTGAACATTATGAGCGATAGGCACATGCAGTAAACAGAAGTCACTATAAGACTACCTTTGGAATCTGTGAAATGATACTTGACCCTCAGTTCATAAACTGCAGTTAAAGCCAGGGAAGTAAAGATAGCTTATATAAGCAATTAGTTTTTACTTCCTTTGGTAGACTTTCCAGCTAATGATAGACTATGAGTTAAGCAGAAAGACATGGAGTTTTTAATAAAGAGGAAAAGAACACATCTTTGGCAGCCTGATGATAAACCTATAAGTGCCAGTTCTTATACTGCAGGTCACTATGTATGATATGATGCCTACCACTTCATGGTGTTACTTGAAGTGAGACATACTGTTGTCATACATGTTGTTGAAACAGAAAATTCACAACAGTTTGAAAAGTAAGATAAAAAGGGACAGTTAAACATATGAAGATTGAAAACGTACTCATAGTAGCTAATATGCTTCTCAGTTTACAGCTCTAATATACGTCTAATCCAGCAGACTAATCAAACTATGCTTGAAAAGGTTTTCTGTTAGCCCTAGCTTACAGATGTAGTATGCTCCTCTATCAACACCAGTAAAAGATTAACTGCCCTCAAATCAACTGGGAAGGTGTAAAGAGAATTCACCTCCCTCTGAATAACACCAGATTTAAAAGAGTAATTAAGACATATGGATAAAACATGGAAATGTCTGGAAAAAAGATCTTATAAGTACCCACAAATAATAAACGTACTATGCGTTGAAATTTTACAGAAATTACACAAGAAATCTGCATACTGGAGAGTTGAAAACAACTGGCCTATGGTAAAATCAAAATTAGATTAGATAGAATTGCATGAGTTTGACAGCAGTTATTAATATCTAAACAGCCATTTATAAGTCTCACTAATATAGAAAAGGTGTTACTTATAGAAGCTAGACTTCTCAACTAAAATGGGCCTTCAAAATGATGCACCATAAGCTGACATTTAATAAACCTGAAGAAAGTGCTTTGCCTGAATCATCCTTAAAATGATTTGTAAAGCACCTGTAGAATAGAACCTTCAAAGTTATGGTCAACTAAATATTGTTAGATACTGATAAAAGGAGTACCACCGTGATCTGTTGATCTATGTTTTGGCCTCTGTTGTTCTTATTATTCACTACTGACTTATCTGGGGACATAACATACTCAAATATCATTATTAAATCCAATGAAAGTGCCAGGGCACGCTGTTAGGTGATCCAAAGAAGTTTATTCCACAGTGAATAATAAAAACCATGCTGCTTGCTTAGCTCAGAAAACAGTGAAACCAACAGGATAAATAAACGCTCTTACATACACATTAAAAACTGCGTTTTCGTCACTAAGACTTCATCAGACAATCTAATAAACACGTTTAAATACTAAATGAATTGATTAAAATCGATTTCATTGGTCATGGTTCATGTCATACTCATTCAAACACACCAATCCATACTTCTGATTCATTAATATTGATGCCTTTCTCATTAAAGTGCTTTGTGCTTTTTGTTAAAAATATGTACTAAAAAAGAATTAAAAACTGACATTTGACAATAAATACTAATTGATAAAATAGTTGTTTAGATATAAATATAAGTGATTGAATAAATATGCAATTGTGTAAATATGATTAAAAAAACATGTTTTAATGTTAAATTCTTAACATATACTTTAGTGAATGAGATTTGGAAAACCATACTGTGTTGATGCCATCTAGTGTCCAAAATCTGAACTACTCTATAATTTGTTGGCTCTTATTTTTAGTAGGGGTGATATAGTTAAAAATTCATTGATCCCTGGACTAGTGTTGGAATCCAGGTATACCTGCCACCATAGTTCCTTATTTTCCAGGATTTCCTCCCAGAGGCCTCCCCTGTTGTCAGGTTTAACCTGGTCCAACACGAAAAATTCATATTTGGCTTCGGGGCATGTGTTTATATAGTGCGTTAGTATTTTTAGCTTTTAAGATGTCATAATTGTGTTCATATATTCTACGTTTCAAACATCTCTCAGTTTTACCCACGTAGAACGACTGACATATCTGACAAATTGCTATATAAACAACTCCCCTACTGTCACAATTATAGTAAGTCCTGCTTTTAATCCTTCTCTTTCTACTATCTAAATATATTTCTGCCTTGTTGATTATGTATGGGCATTGTTGGCATCTTCCACATTTATATGTCCCACACCTCCTAGTATTTCTATCCCTAACCATTTCTTTTCTCCGTTCTAAAATTTTACCTATATTAGGTGGATTTTTGAACACTATCTTTGGTTCCATTCTGGGTATCTCTTCTATATCCGTTAAAATGCTGAACTTTTTCCATTCTTTTTTGAAAAAATCACTTAACTTTATATTAGAGCTGTTATATTCTAAAACTAAACTTCTCCTGTAACTATCTTGGTCGTTCTTCTTCCTATTTGTTTCTGGGTCATGTCCCAACCCCAATTTGAGCTTGTTCCCCTTACCTAGTATAGGTTCAAATCTACCCAACCTTCCTTCTTCTACTTCTCTTCTTAACTTATTGATGAATTCCTCTGGGTAACCACATTCTTTGAACATGTTATGTAATATCTTACATTCTTCCTGGAAATCTGAGTCATTTGATGTCATTCGAGAGCCCCTTACAAATTGTCCTTTAACAATGTTTTTCTTGCTGTGTAAGGGGTGGGCACTATTGTAATGTAAGTAGGAGTTAACATAGGTCTCCTTTCTATGTACCTTACTCTCAAATTTTCCAGCCCTTTTATATATTTCTATATCCAGGTATTTCAGGGACTCTGTGCTGATAGTATAGGTGAACTTCAGAAACTTGGTAGTATGATTAATATATTCCATAAATTCCAAAAAACTTGCCTCACTCCCAATCCAGAAAATGACGATATCGCCCAAGAACCTATGGTATAATGTCCATAGTTCCTTAAACTTGCAATTGGTGATGAATTGCTCTTCCCATTTGGAAAGTACGATATTAGCATATGTGGGGGCACAAGCGGCCCCCATGGACACTCCTGTCTTCTGCTTATAATATTCACAGTCGAACATTATAAAATTATATTTTAACACTGTGTCCATTAATATCACACTTGCTACCTTGTCATTAAGACTCAAAAAGTCATCTTCAAACACGGACTCTTCAAATGAATTCATACCCTCTACATGGGGTATGCTTCCAAACAAATCAATAACATCTATAATGATGAACATGATGTCATCTCTATACTTGTCCTGTTTTAGTTCCCCCAAAAAATCCCAAGAATCTTTGAGAATTAACTTATTATTGACCCAGATATGTTTGGTCTTAAAATCTACAAACTTGGCTAGGGGAACAGTTTTAGAGCCCTCAGCTGAGACAATAGGTCTGAGGGGTGGGTTTTCCATATCCTTGTGAATTTTCGGTATTCCGAATATGGTGGCTACCCTAGGTTTCTTTACTTCTAGATATTTAAAATTTTTTTCATCAATTATTTTTTCTATCAAAAGATCTTGTAGAATGGAATCTATCCTATGGTAAGCTACATTAATTTCATTTAGTGATACTCCTGTATATTTCATTTCATCTCTTAAGATATTGTTCATCTTTCCTTCGTACAAGATTCTGTCCATAATGACAATCCCCCCACCCTTATCTGGTTTCATAACCCTCAAAGATGCATTACTACTCAATTCCTTTAAAGTTTCATTCTCATCCTTGCTTAAGTTGTAATGTACCCAGCTTCCTTTGTGTTTTTTCCTTACTGAATCAACCATAATGTTTTCAAAGTTTTTTATTTGAGGGTATAATGGGGGGTTGTAGATGGACTTCCTCCTCAGTGTGTTTTCACCCCCTCCCTCTCTATTAAAGCCCATCTTAGAGGCCATTACTTCCAAGTTAATCTTCCTTGTAAATAACTTGACGTCCAAAATTGTACGAGTGAAATCTACTGTTAGGTATATACTTTAATCCTTTGCTTAATAATGAAAAGTGGTTTGAATTTAATATAAGAGAACTAAAATTATAAATAGTAAAATTGTCATAGGTGTGTTTGACTGTATTATTCTCTATATCATCAGGAATGGTATGAATGACCACAGAGCTCGGGGTATCTATTGGAATCTCCCCTGCCATCTTTCCCCCCCCCCATTTCTTAAAATTTTCTCTATAATAGTTATTACCTTCCTGTATGTTTCCCCTATTCTGTATGGGGGGAAACTCTATGTCATAACATGCTGCATTCCATCCATGTTCCTCTCTTGACCCTTGTCTATTAGTATGTTGTACATTCCTTCTATTGTTATTCCTTATCCCCTTATGTGTGTTATTATTTGTCTGAGTATTAGGTTTAGGATAACTTGTGTGATTTTCATATTCCATGACATCCCTCTTCAATTTTCCCAACTTTCGCTGTATCACTTCCTCACACTTTGTATCTATATCCTTTCTCATTGAAAAGTATCTGTCATTTTCCTCTTTGATACCATAAATTAAATCAGTTGTGATACATGCATCCAATGTTGCAATTTCCTGCCCCAATTCCATTTGTTTACTGTTGTTTTCTTCAATAATTAACTTAATGACTTCTAACCCACAGTTATTAAAAACTTTGAGCAAACATTCATGAAAATGGGACCCAATCTGAACATTGTTTGGGTATTTGAATACCCTTAAGCCTTTAGGGACAATTTCCCTCTCTAAACATTCCTGTAAATAAGCATTTTCAATACTTAATGTTCTATGTTTCATTAACATTTTGTCCAATCTAGAAATTTTCATTGCATATGTCTCCTTATCATCAGAGCCAACACTATTTCTATTATTAACTTTAAATTGAATGTCTCGTTTAAGCCATTCAATTGTCCCTAAAGGCTTAAGGGTATTCAAATACCCGAACAATGTTCAGATTGGGTCCCATTTTCATGAATGTTTGCTCAAAGTTTTTAATAACTGTGGGTTAGAAGTCATTAAGTTAATTATTGAAGAAAACAACAGTAAACAAATGGAATTGGGGCAGGAAATTGCAACATTGGATGCATGTATCACAACTGATTTAATTTATGGTATCAAAGAGGAAAATGACAGATACTTTTCAATGAGAAAGGATATAGATACAAAGTGTGAGGAAGTGATACAGCGAAAGTTGGGAAAATTGAAGAGGGATGTCATCGAATATGAAAATCACACAAGTTATCCTAAACCTAATACTCAGACAAATAATAACACACATAAGGGGATAAGGAATAACAATAGAAGGAATGTACAACATACTAATAGACAAGGGTCAAGAGAGGAACATGGATGGAATGCAGCATGTTATGACACAGAGTTTCCCCCCATACAGAATAGGGGAAACATACAGGAAGGTAATAACTATTATAGAGAAAATTTTCAGAAATGGGGGGGGGGGGGAGATGGCAGGGGAGATTCCAATAGATACCCCGAGCTCTGTGGTCATTCATACCATTCCTGATGATATAGAGAATAATACAGTCAAACACACCTATGACAATTTTACTATTTATAATTTTAGTTCTCTTATATTAAATTCAAACCACTTTTCATTATTAAGCAAAGGATTAAAGTATATACCTAACAGTAGAGGGGATTTCACTCGTACAATTTTGGACGTCAAGTTATTTACAAGGAAGATTAACTTGGAAGTAATGGCCTCTAAGATGGGCTTTAATAGAGAGGGAGGGGGTGAAAACACACTGAGGAGGAAGTCCATCTACAACCCCCCATTATACCCTCAAATAAAAAACTTTGAAAACATTATGGTTGATTCAGTAAGGAAAAAACACAAAGGAAGCTGGGTACATTACAACTTAAGCAAGGATGAGAATGAAACTTTAAAGGAATTGAGTAGTAATGCATCTTTGAGGGTTATGAAACCAGATAAGGGTGGGGGGATTGTCATTATGGACAGAATCTTGTACGAAGGAAAGATGAACAATATCTTAAGAGATGAAATGAAATATACAGGAGTATCACTAAATGAAATTAATGTAGCTTACCATAGGATAGATTCCATTCTACAAGATCTTTTGATAGAAAAAATAATTGATGAAAAAATTTTTAAATATCTAGAAGTAAAGAAACCTAGGGTAGCCACCATATTCGGAATACCGAAAATTCACAAGGATATGGAAAACCCACCCCTCAGACCTATTGTCTCAGCTGAGGGCTCTAAAACTGTTCCCCTAGCCAAGTTTGTAGATTTTAAGACCAAACATATCTGGGTCAATAATAAGTTAATTCTCAAAGATTCTTGGGATTTTTTGGGGGAACTAAAACAGGACAAGTATAGAGATGACATCATGTTCATCACTATAGATGTTATTGATTTGTTTGGAAGCATACCCCATGTAGAGGATATGAATTCATTTGAAGAGTCCGTGTTTGAAGATGACTTTTTGAGTCTTAATGACAAGGTAGCAAGTGTGATATTAATGGACACAGTGTTAAAATATAATTTTATAATGTTCGACTGTGAATATTATAAGCAGAAGACAGGAGTGTCCATGGGGGCCGCTTGTGCCCCCACATATGCTAATATCGTACTTTCCAAATGGGAAGAGCAATTCATCACCAATTGCAAGTTTAAGGAACTATGGACATTATACCATAGGTTCTTGGACGATATCGTCATTTTCTGGATTGGGAGTGAGGCAAGTTTTTTGGAATTTATGGAATATATTAATCATACTACCAAGTTTCTGAAGTTCACCTATACTATCAGCACAGAGTCCCTGAAATACCTGGATATAGAAATATATAAAAGGGCTGGAAAATTTGAGAGTAAGGTACATAGAAAGGAGACCTATGTTAACTCCTACTTACATTACAATAGTGCCCACCCCTTACACAGCAAGAAAAACATTGTTAAAGGACAATTTGTAAGGGGTTCTCGAATGACATCAAATGACTCAGATTTCCAGGAAGAATGTAAGATATTACATAACATGTTCAAAGAACGTGGTTACCCAGAGGAATTCATCAATAAGTTAAGAAGAGAAGTAGAAGAAGGAAGGTTGGGTAGATTTGAACCTATACTTGGTAAGGGGAACAAGCTCAAATTGGGGTTGGGACATGACCCAGAAACAAATAGGAAGAAGAACGACCAAGATAGTTACAGGAGAAGTTTAGTTTTAGAATATAACAGCTCTAATATAAAGTTAAGTGATTTTTTCAAAAAAGAATGGAAAAAGTTCAGCATTTTAACAGATATAGAAGAGATACCCAGAATGGAACCAAAGATAGTGTTCAAAAATCCACCTAATATAGGTAAAATTTTAGAACGGAGAAAAGAAATGGTTAGGGATAGAAATACTAGGAGGTGTGGGACATATAAATGTGGAAGATGCCAACAATGCCCATACATAATCAACAAGGCAGAAATATATTTAGATAGTAGAAAGAGAAGGATTAAAAGCAGGACTTACTATAATTGTGACAGTAGGGGAGTTGTTTATATAGCAATTTGTCAGATATGTCAGTCGTTCTACGTGGGTAAAACTGAGAGATGTTTGAAACGTAGAATATATGAACACAATTATGACATCTTAAAAGCTAAAAATACTAACGCACTATATAAACACATGCCCCGAAGCCAAATATGAATTTTTCGTGTTGGACCAGGTTAAACCTGACAACAGGGGAGGCCTCTGGGAGGAAATCCTGGAAAATAAGGAACTATGGTGGCAGGTATACCTGGATTCCAACACTAGTCCAGGGATCAATGAAATTTTAACTATATCACCCCTACTAAAAATAAGAGCCAACAAATTATAGAGTAGTTCGGATTTTGGACACTAGATGGCATCAACACAGTATGGTTTTCCAAATCTCATTCACTAAAGTATATGTTAAGAATTTAACATTAAAACATGTTTTTTTAATCATATTTACACAATTGCATATTTATTCAATCACTTATATTTATATCTAAACAACTATTTTATCAATTAGTATTTATTGTCAAATGTCAGTTTTTAATTCTTTTTTAGTATATATTTTTAACAAAAAGCACAAAGCACTTTAATGAGAAAGGCATCAATATTAATGAATCAGAAGTATGGATTGGTGTGTTTGAATGAGTATGACATGAACCATGACCAATGAAATCGATTTTAATCAATTCATTTAGTATTTAAACGTGTGTTAAAGTTTATTAGATTGTCTGATGAAGTCTTAGTGACGAAAACGCAGTTTTTAATGTGTATGTAAGAGCGTTTATTTATCCTGTTGGTTTCGCTGTTTTCTGAGCTAAGCAAGCAGCGTGGTTTTTATTATTCACTGTGGAATAAACTTCTTTGGATCACCTAACAGCGTGCCCTGGCACTTTCATTGGATTTAACAGTTTTTTACCAAGTGCTTACATTCGTTTTCCAGTTCATACTCAAATATCATACTACATCCAGATGATACTGTTATTAATGATAAAAAAGCTGAAAAGAGTCAAAGATCTCTCCAAATCAAACTAGGAGATGATTAACCATACTTGGAACTGACTAGTCAGCAACAGTTTTACCATCAGTTCCTCAAAAACAGCAATAACATTTGAGCACCCTCAAAGACTGATTCCACACCACATGCCTGCAATAAGTGATGCAGTAGAAAATAGCTTCAGACAATTAACTAATGAGGATAACTTGTGGTATACTATGATAAAAACCTTAATTTCCTGACATATAGAACTATTATTGAATAATGTAATGATCCAACCTAAATAATCTTACAAGGTCTATCATCTCCAGACTACAGAAACCAGATGCCCTATTATCCAGACTTGAATATGCATTTCTTGTTGTTAATTACACTAACCCCCCACAAAATATACATTTGTAACAATCAGCTGAAACAAAAAACAGCAATTCAAGCATCACAGTCTATAAAGCGAACACTACTGCCATTGCAACTGAAAAGGCTACGTATCAAGCAATGACAGGGTGGGTGACTTCCACACTTATTTCATGTGCTTTAAAATTACTCCAAAGTACTTACTGTCCTCTTCTCCACTAAAGAAGGAATTACAAATCAAACCCATATATTTTACATCAGATGTTATGAAGGCATTTTGCTACATATACTCTCTTTGGGTATTGCTACAGCTGAGAAAGCATTTACTAAAATCACTCCAACAAGCAGAAGAGCTATCCAATATGCAATTAGATTGTGCAACAATTAAATTAGTTTCAGAAAAACCTGAAAAGCCATAGCAGGGAACCATATATAAATTCAACTGCTTCATCAGTCTAGGCTAATCAAGTGACTAGTCAATTAAACAGCCATGTATCTATATGTAAAATATTAAACAGTGGTCAGAGTTGCTATATCTTTACTGTACTTGCATATATTGTACAAAGGTAAATATGAGAAAATATACATATGTTGTTGTCAGTTTACTTCAATGATAATATCTGTTACGTGTTTATACTATATCCTCCTCTTAACTGTATTTAAATAAAGCGTCTTGCAATGATACATCACTTGTAATTATATTGCATGGAATTATTGCACTTCATCTTATGGTGTTAATGTCTTCTGCTTTGTGACTCATCTTACAGCTGAAATGGGTCTTTGGACCAGCTCACTTCCTTGGTTAATTAACTAAGACATAGAACAGCAAGTTAACCATTTCTGTTTAGAAAGTGGGAAGTGAAAGGACTTCCATGAGAAAACCCATACTAATAGGGAGAAATCATGCACACTGTCCACAGACAGGAGACCTAAGTGCAGAACTGAACTCTTGGACAGTGAGGTATTAACTTTAATCACTGAGCCACAGATAACCAAACTACATGGTCACAAAATGGAAAGATAGATAGCTGGAGGTCTGGGTACATTATCTGATGTACTTCAACAAAAAATGATGCACATGGGGCGTAACCGATACCATCACATATCTGGCAGTACTTTATTTAGAATAGTGCATCTGGATTCTGGGGTTGCACATCAGGAAGCTCTGTTGATGCTACAGTGGTTCAGTCGCTGCCTTTGGAGTATTGACTATAGAACCATTATGAATTAGGGCCTTATGACTGAAACTATTGTTAGGATTTCCCATATGTTTCATTGAGTGTCAAGTCCATGACGTTTGATTTAGAATAAATAAGAAAGTGGTAGATTCAACTCAATAAAATTCACAAAAAAAATTTATTTTGCAGAGGCAAACCCCCTGTATACTCCATATTTACATGCACCAATTGCAGTGTGGTGCAAAAATGGTAAAAGTAGAAAATGACAAAGAGAAGGAATCACCACTGATGTGCAGCCATGATTTCCTATGATGAATAGAAATCAGGGGTTTAATAGTGCGAGATTTACTTGAATAGCTGAAACTCATCCACTTTATACTTACTGAATTAGTAAGACAACTGTAATTAAGATTCAAAAATTAGAGTGCAGTAATCCGAACACTTATTACAATGTTGTAATTAGGGGACTGTGACTGTCACCTAAATTTACAACATTATGATTGGGGGATTATGGCATTGTGGCGAAGGCACCACAATCATGGTGCCAGGACAAAAAGCCAAAAATGAATATGGGCGGCTATCAGTTCTGAGCATGCCTAAATATACTATCAGAAATCTAGTATGCTATGAATGGAGGTAATTATAGCATCTGCTTTCCTAAGAAAAGAAGTGTCTTAAGATAAGACAGTAGAATACATGTCAATATAACTGGTAAGCTCAACACTGCCTGGCCTCAATTAATTACCATTTTTTCTGTGCTCTGCAAAAATACTGTCCTTATGAGCATTTATCCCAGCACTGTAGAAAAAGCCCTCTTGATGAATGCATGCAGGATGGATGCAAAATGCAGAAGACCACTAAAGAAGTGGGAGATTCAGATAACACGCAGGTGGTGTCACAGATCATGCAATAAAAGTCTGTAAAATTCTATATGTATATCATGGCAACATGGAAAAAGAAGATAAGATGATCCAACTAACTAATGTATTCCCCTTAGAGTGAGAGTCCTATGTTTTATTCATTCCTTTATTCCCTTGTAGGTGTATATAAAACAGTGATAATCTCATCCATGGTGAGGTCCAGTAGAGTTTCAAAGTATTCCTGATGAAGTTTTTGAGCATACAATTGGTATTACTTGTGAATATCACTCACTTCCCCAAGTAACATAAGTCTGCAGACTCCTACCCCTTAAAGCAAAATGTTCCACTAGCTCTAATAGTCTCCAACAAGTTGCTTGAACAAAGCTCTCCTTTCTTGGCATATTTCCCACCCTCCCTTGTAGAACAGCACCAATGCCATAGAATAATGAACCCATGACTAGTGCCAAGGCCATCCAAGTTTGAATAGTGGTGCACTGACAGGGAGTTTGGGGATGATTTTGAGTAGCCAGTCATGTACTACATAGACACCATGGAAAGATGACTGAGATGCACATATGTGACCTGTAGTGGGGGACTGAGACTCACCACACCACTGATAAGTGTCAGCTTTCATTGCAGGTGTATGGGAACATGTTGACACATATAAGAGACATTGTTAGTCTCCATGATGATTGCAGGCCACTAGTGTCCCCAGCCAATGGGTTAGAATGTTCAGAAGTGCACAGAAGTACCCTCTTGGCTTCCTGAATGACATCCCCCTAGCAGCTCACCCTAGAACTGAGGAATGATAGTGTTCTACCTAAGTGTGGAGAATATTCGATTCTGGAGATAAAGGGTAAAAATCACTCAGAAAAAAAATTAATCCCTGCTCTCCTACCTTAAGGAAAGAGAGTATGTTTGGTCACTCTATTCCTCTCCAGCAGTCATATAGGTTCTCCAGTGTCATCATAACTGTTACTTAGCCCTCTGTCATCTACGTACAGAAAGTGTTCTATCAATCTATGCCTCAGAGCAGACTATATCTTTCTAACTACAGTATACTGCAGTATTGCCAAAATTACAATATTTTCACCTGACACACAAAATAGTGATACAGCAATAAAGATCATCACAGTTACTGTGTTATATTTATCTATAGGGCATCAGTTCTTTAGCTGATCTCACATGCAAAACTGTAACTATTATGTGGTATTTAGTTATCACTCCACTGTTAAGGCATACTTAGTGCCAAGATCTGCTGTAGCCCAATGAAATATCAATGAAATCATGTCCATTTACGGGTTATTTAAGAGTACTTCAGAATACTAAATTTGAAAAAGTTGTATTGGTGAAACTCCAGAAGTTACAAATCAGAAAGTTGAACAAATGCAGAATAAATCTGCAATACACGCTTAAGCTAAAGTACCAGATCTAAGATTTCAGCACCTTGAAAAATGTTACTTTTTATTAAATAGTTTTCTGCATAAATGAGGTTTCAGTCCTGCAACTTTCATGATTTTACAATTCTGTTAAATAAAATTCAAAATGTTGTACCATTCTTCATTATGTCTAAAGACTAACTGCATGAAAAACATATAAAATATAACATGAGAGGCAAAGCTGTGTGGGAAGAAATCTTTTTTCATACAAAAATTATGATAAAATAGGCCACATGAACTAAAGCTGCAGGAAGAGCCAAGAGTGATGTAAAGAAGTTTTTTTTCACTAATAAATTTGTAAAGATATCTGTATCAGACATTTAGCAAAAACAAACAAAATGAAGTGGCATTATGTTTCTGACAAGTATGTCATAGGAACAAGTGGATGTTGACGCAGAAGCTGGGAAGGTAGAATCAGAGATGTGGCTGAGTATCATAAGTACACTGGCAGGAAAAATACAGAGGTTAAAAAACCCACAAAAATCCTTTAGCAGTGAGTTGTGGTGCTAATTATTTAGACAGGAACAACAAGGGCAGTCATTGTACCAGACAACATACAAGTTTATGAAACAAATAAATGACTTTCATGTAGGACATGTAGAGCATGGCTATACCAACAGTTCTTAAAAGTCTCATTTGTGCTTCTTAGTCAACAAATATAGCTGGTACATTCATCGGGTCCTTACTTCTATGGTTGTTTGTACATAAGAAGTGCTGCAGACTCCTTTGGCCAAGCTGTATTTCAAAGACAGGGTAACCATGCTGCTGCCTTGTTGCATAGAGCACATGGGTGTGTTGGATAGGAATTCCACCAAGTGCCACCACAAGTGTGCAGTAAAACAGATACTTGTTAAGGCTCATAACTTATAACATCAATGTCATGTGTAGGTACTTGCACTACAGAGCTTTCATACTTAGTCCCTCATTCCTTCCCTCCCTTTCTAGTGTCAGAATCCCCTTTTCTGCTGCCGTCTTCATGAATTTGCATTGCATATGTTTTTAGCCATGTCTCAGTGCCTCTGGAGATTTAGCCTCAGTTTAAAGCAGGCTAATGAACATTTTTTTACATTTTTTTTGGAAGAAAAAGTTAATTTGTGGGTGTATCCTTAAAGCAAAAGTTGAAATTTCTTTGATAGAGTCACACAATTTGCAAGCATTCACTGTGAGATTCAAACCTTTATCCCTAAAATGTTGTACGTTATCTGATAACTATGATATTAGAATGCATATTGTCAGGAAAGAGGAAAAAACATGCTGGCTGAAGCCCACATTTCTTAACAAATCTGTTTTTTTTTGTGGTACACAGCATTGCAGCTTATCATGTTTGTGTGTGTGTGTGTGTGTGTGTGTGTGTGTGTGTGTGTGTGTGTGTGTGTGTGTGTGTGTGTGTGTGTGTGTGTGTATGTGTGTGTGTGTGTGTGTGTGTGTGTGTGTGTGTGTGGGCATGCACGCATCTGTGTGTCTCTGCGTGTCTGTATATCTGCCTGCATGTGGGAGCGCTACAAGCAGAACAACTGTCTCATTGCCAGATCATCATTAACAGTAGAAGCATCTGGAATGTTTTATGATAACAGTTTAAAGTTGAGTGATTCAGGGAATAAGATATCTTGGATCATAAGCATATTCCTGTGCATTGGTTTAACATTTCTGCCTTTAGTGATTCACATTACTGTATACATCCTAATGTTACTCACCTTTCATTACCTTCTAGAGATATTTATTTATTTGATGCTTGTTTATTTGTGTGTTTATTTACGTATTTGAATTTGCATTTGTTAACCGGGGTAGAGCACGAATCACAGCTGATGACCTATTTCATTCTCAGCATAGAATAGATAAAACATAAAAGTTACACTGAATAATAAAAACAGAATAAAATTACAAGAAGTGGTATATAAAATGCAATGTACTATATATATATATATATATATATATATATATATATATATATATATATATATATATATATTAAACTGAATCCAAGGCTGTGCTTTCTTGTGCTTAAGCAAGAACTTCTGATCCTCTTAACAGTCATAGCAGTTTGGTGACAAAGTAAAACTGGTTGCCTAACAGTACACAGTTAAGCTCTCTCATTTCTTCCAAAAATAATACAATCAAATTCATGAAGAACCATTAGTATAAATCATTAGTATCAAAATCAAATATCAAGCTGGGAGTATGACATATGCATAAATAATTGTAAAAATCCTCAGAACTTTCAAAAACGATAAAAATTAAGAGGTTTTAGAAGAAGAAGGACATGTGAAACACATATGAATCTGGCCGCAAGCTTTGGGCATAATACCAAGAACTGAATCAATGCAAGAGGTGCACTTTACTGAAGAAATAGGAAACGTAAATACTGGCCACATAGTGTTTGCATTATGTAAGGCTGATGAGTGGTCAGTACCTTTGGCTATAACATTTCTGTGGTCAGAAAGGAGAGCAGTACTAGGGTAAAGACAATACAGGAATACCTGGGGCACATTATCCAGCATGTCTTTTGTTTGGGATTTACATACAATCATTAGCAGTTCATGGAACTCTTATCAACACTTTGCTGTCAGGGCATCAGAAGAAGTAAATCTTAATCATTCCTTCATCGTTTAGGAAAGCTCCATGTATCAGGTTTCTTGCCTATAAATACACACTGATTCTGGATAAAAAAAATGATCCAAGAAACAGCAGTATAAACCAATCAGTAAAATAACAGATTGGTCCCAATCTGTGCTTACAGAGAAAAAATATTATTTTTACAATCTTCATAACTGTGTTTCTTTTGCTATTCTGCAGTACAGTACAGTAAACAGAGTCTAAATTAGTTACCCATCTAGTATGTGACATTAATTTATTCACTGTGTGTGATACAGGAAAATGCAAACCATGGAAAATTCTAAACCATGTAGTGTGGCCTAGAGGTTTTGTATGATCAGTATACAAAATGAAAAATAAAGTGGAAGCTATATCTACACAAACAAATTTAAATTAGTACATAGTTCCTACATCTTCACAGCAATGGGCTGTAACAGTATCTGACTACAGTTGTAGACATTTAAATCGAATTTAGAGAACTACATGAAAGTCATGTCAGCTCTTAACACTGGTTCTCAAGACTCATATGACAGTGTAATACTTTCACCTACTAAAGATACCTTTTCTCTGCACAATAATTTTCCTGTGTATCACAAGACCAAACTGTTTTTATGTAAAATACACAGTAGTATTAGCCTGAGATATTAACTGCTCGTATCCAAAAAAGAATGAATCACAAAGTAACTAAAAATGACAAAAGTGCTTTTTCACAGTTGACTCCACTATATCTATTTATACCATCTGTATGATGGGATACATTGGTTTATTGCCCCTGGTTACATTGAAATGGTGTTAGAATACTATATAATTCTTGTGAACAATTTGGAAAAGAAAGTTTCCCTTTATCCCCAAAGATGTGTGATTTCAGTTAGCATATTTAGAGATGTGAGACTGTGTTTGCCTGACCATACAGACACTTTTATACATCACTTTAAACTTGTTTTTGAAGGGGGGCAAACACTCCTCCATATTGGATGTAGGGGCTAAGCTCCCACCCCCCTACCAAAACTTACCTGTACCAACTCCAAAATCACCATCCCTCAGAGAAAATGGAATATTCCGAGAAATGTCACTCTTGGACTTAATACATGTATATTTCAACCAGTTAGTATCTACATTATGGTACTTGGCATTCCAAGTCCCAATATTTTGAATAGTTACTTTGCAACATGGATTTACATAAGTGGTATTGCATAAAGCACTGAAGAGCAAATACATGACATACATGAAAATTTCTATAAATTCTCTGAAGATTCAAAATACATTTTAGAGTAGTTTTTGAAGGGATGTTTCTGCTAGAGCTTGAAGCCTGACATAGTGATGAAGTCTCTTGAGATGCTACAGTAGAGAAATGTACAAGCCATAGTGAGATGCAAGAGATAATGAGAATTATTATCAGGTCAACAGTCATATAAATCTCTAATGTGTTTATTATTTATTGACTGGGACAGAGCTCTGGTCTCACCGTTCCATTTTCAGGTTCAGACTGGGATTTATAACCGCAAAGTGTTTGAAGCATAAATACTAAACATATAGCACAAGCAACACATTATGGTAGTATATAAATTACACTGCACTGCCAGTTTGGGATACAATTATATCAATATTGAAATTGAAGGTATGCATAAGCAAACACATAAGTCTCTAGGCTTACTATCGTGTTCTAGAAGACCATAATCTTGAAAATCATAATCCTGAGACCATGATATAGATAGAACAAAATGCTGAAGACCATAATGTTTACAAATCTCAAATACCAAACCCGCCTACTAGTGTGAACCTAGAAATAAATGTTTCACATAGCTCCTGCAGGGTTGTTGACCCAGAACCAGTCCAGGAGTTTGATATGGTTGTCTTTAACATTTTGGTCTTTCAATATGATTTTCATCATTATAGGCTTCTAGATTGTGATAGCTAACCAAGTCTCTATATGGTGTAAAATAAAGAGAAAATGGAGTATTGCATGCAGCTTGGTGTTAAATGAGATTAAACTGACATTGCTGGCTAAAAAAGATAACATGGTGCATAACAGAATATTTGTTGTTGGATACTGCATGGAGGGAGTTTTTATTCTTAAGTAATGTCATTGCAGTGAAAGCATTTGCACTGTGCTTACTTGTATGTCTTGCCTTGTCTTTTAGTTGCATACAGACATTTACAAGGAGATGGAAGGTTCTATTTGCTCTGAAATGGCTTCCAAGGTTTTTGGAGCCTAGACAGAGAATGAGTTGTCAGTCCATTTAAGATTTGTAACAGGAGTCTGTAGGTGGGGTCTGGAGGAGGATGTTATGGAGCTATAAGAGGAAGACAGAATGTCTGTTCCATGATGACTTTGTAAGGCAGTATGCTTAGTGGCAAGGTGGTCCTTTCGGGTATGGATAGCCATATAGCTTTGATATGGTTAATACACTGATGTTATTAGCAATGTGCTGCAGTGACTTACATTTTTATTTATTTATTTTTTTATAAAGTGGAAGCAATTACTGGTAATCCATATTCTAGTTGTGGAAGCACTGCACCTTTGCCTATGGCTATTTTGTGGAGAGAAAGTGAGAACTCTTTCTAGACCAAAAGAGTAGTTTGTTAATTTTCAGATATGTATCTTAAATACAGTGTCAGATTGAGTGCTGGATACAATTAGATTCCAAGGTGTCTGTGGTGTGGGACTGCTTTTTAATGATCTGAATGGCTAAGCTTGATATTCCAGTAGAAAAGATGACTAGAGATTTTGTGGGCAGTACCAAACAACATAGCTTTGTTTTTTTTCTTAGTGCTGAGAATGATGTTGCATTTGTTGAGCCAGACAGCAAGTGTGGCTAGGTTCTGTTTATGCTGGCATTTGATGGCATTGGGGTAAGGGGCCTGTTCTCCAAATGACCATGTCATTAGCATAAGGTATGATAGGAAGGTAGTTTGCATCTGTTTGGAGACTGCTGAAGAATAGACAGAAAGGAATGGGGCATAACCATGGCCCTTAAAGGACACCTTTAGACATTGGGGTAGATGGAGAGGGAGATGGTCCAATTCGGAATTTGAAGTTCCTGTTGGAAAGGAGGAGTTTGAAACACAAGGACTGAAGCTGGTCTGTATTAAGCATGCCAGTACAATAGTAGAGTGTAGTCTACTGAATCAGTTGCTTTTGTTAGGTCAGCTACAGTGAGGTGCCTTTATCCCTATCTAGAAGTATGTAATCAGTAAATGAACAGAGGGTGGTCATTGCACTGTGACCTGTCTAGAATCCATACTGCTTGGGAGGAAGAATTCTGTATTTTGTACATATGTAGCCATTTGGTTATAGATTATTTTTTTTCTAGAATTTTTGCTAGTGAATGTAGCATAGAGATGAGCCTAAATTGTTTGTCAAGGAGGGGTTGGAAGCTTTGCAATTTTTTTTTTTGTGACTTTCCAAAGTAGCAACATTATGGATTTTGTGGAGATTATACAAATGCTTTAGGGAAAGGAGAATGCATCTTATACATAAGATGATACATGGATAGAGCCTTTCTGTTCCTGGAGGAGAGGTTGGGGTGAGTTTATTAAGCAGTGCAACAATGTTTTTGTTGTGTTTTCAAATAAATGGAAGAGCAATGAGTCTGATGGGCTCTTTATAGTGGAGTCGTGCTTTAGAAATAAATTCACCACTAGAACAAATTTTGACACATAATTTTGTAGAATCAATTTTTACATCTCATCAGTAAATGATTATGATTAGATATCCAAGCATAACATTTTGTAACATACAAGGAGTTTAAGCAGCCTTGATGTGTTACTACTAAAAAGCAGTTTAGGAACCTAGCTTGTCTAACAGATTTAAAAGATGCCACACACCTTGTGTTGCCAAACAAATGACAGCAAGAAGCAAAGCCTATTTTATGTATGACAGCACAAAGTATTTTAAAGCTGTCTTTAGATTTTCATGCTGTCCTGTGGTGGCTGTGATCTGTGAGGTGGCATAAACCTCACTAAAAACAACAACTGTATACACGTAAATCACTATAACAAGCTTATTATAGTGAGATCAACATGTATGATAAACTTTCTTTTTTTTTCATTTTAGAATATAGTCAGTGTGCTCCATGTGTAATATAGTGGATTATGATCAGGTCTCTGATCGTAAACCTTTAATTATGTGTTCTCAACAGAGATGCTTAGATATTCATCTAGAGGACTTGAGAGGTGAATCTTGGTATCCATTATTACGGTTAATGCTACACAATTTCCGAAAAACAGTTGTTATTACTGGTATACTGCAGGATTCTCTGCTGGGACGACTTTTACATGGCGTTTACTTCTCTGATGTCTGATCTAACATTAAAGGCCTCAGTCTAACTATGTCCATAGAAGATTGTAATCTTGGAGCCCACTGGAGACACTGATCCTCCAAGCAGGCCTAACTCAGACAAACTTGCAGAGTCAGGATTATGGTCTAAGGTTTAATACCAAACATTGAAGCATTGCACAGTTATGGAAACACTCTCTTATTTCTACCACTAAAATGAAATCCTCATGAAAAGAGACAATGTCATTAGAGTTCAAGGCACCTTCATAAGTAATGAACTCTGTTGACCACTACGCATTCTCTAGTATTACAAAAGCATTCTAACTTGCCCAACTGCTTACTTAGAGTAGCTCATCTCCATCAAAACAGGGATACAATGGAATAGAGCACAATATATATTTGATGGCACCGAAGTATTTTGTAGTGATTAAGGTAAGATTACCCACCATTTTCATCATGGCTCCCAATTCCTTTACCAGACTATAATATGACTCAAAACGTATTTATTAACAGAGTATGAACATACATTATTCCTAGAACCAAAATAAATGACATTGTGTTTGCTTTTGTTAATTTTATTTGTAGTAGCTTAAACAAATAGTTTATCCAAGAATTGCTGAAAAACTTTATTCTTCCATACTTACCACTAACTTAATATCTTGCTAATTCAAGTCAGACTGATTTCAGAGGCACTGGTGAGATAAATAAATTAGATACAATGTCCCAGTAACATATTCACACAGAATATTATTATTTACCAGCCCTGGGCTAGAAAAGTTTCAATTGTTTTAATGCTATAATAATGTGATTATTTAGCCATTCATTAATCTACATCATAATACAGTCATTCATGCCAACAGTTCCAATAATAGTAGGAGCAACGGGTTTTATAAAAAAGAATTTACAATCGTATTTGGATATGTTACCAATACATGTAACTCCATACGAACTGCAGAAGGAGTCATTACTGGCCACCTTGCAGGTGCTGCGAATAGCACTACTGGGTGACATCAAAGATTGAAACAATAGTAATTTCATGAACTTTAATCATACTTTAACTTAGGAATGGGGTCTATTCCCATTATGGTATTAGAAACCCAAAAGACTTGGAGAAATTGAAAAAAAAAACAGATGATAAAGTTAGGATGACTGGTACATATGGGACAGTGAGTCAGAGTTAAATACCTTACCAAGATTGAGATAAATGATGTTGACAGCCAGTCTGGCATCAAGGGTTTCAGTTATATTACTGTAAAATGCTATAATTTATTTCTGTAATAAAATCCTACTATAAGATCATGTGTAGGCTGATCTATATTCAGTAAAAAGTGTGAGGAAATAAGGCTTAACAATTTTCTTTCAGTAAAAAGTGTGAGGGAAAAAAAAGCTTAACAATTTTCATTCAAATGTCTATAACTTGAGCAGTTATTGTGTCACTACTTTTGTGAATGGGGACCACTACAGCATTTTTTTCAAATATGGAAACATGAACTAGTAACAAGCCTTGCAAAGGAAAAGAATGTAATTATAACAGTCTTTTGTCCTGGTCCCCTTCAATAAACATACCACACCAAATGACAATTGACCTTTATTAAACTTCCATAAACATAACTTTATTGAACAATATTTTAATTTATTAATCACGACATGAACATCCATATAACCATTTACTAGGGTAGAGTAATCCTGCTTACTCTAACCAAATAAGAAGGGTCCTCACCCCCTTTCGTTTACTTTTACTTATCAAGCAACATCCCATAGCTCACTTTCATTCACCCACTCATTGAATTAAACTTCCAACACCAGAGGGGGAACAGAAGAGTGACAAGCCTGCCCCTCTTCACTGCCAACCAGCCTGACACAGGCTGCCCCCCCCATTCACTCCAAAACCTTCACCAAACCCTCCAAAACAAACAAGTCTACATTAAAGAGGTCCAATTTAAAATCATTCAGGTGTATTCCATTATCTCTGAACCAAACCAGTTGCCAAAGTAGCCTAAAATTAACAAACTGATGAGCTCTCTTCAAAGCCAAATAACCATGCTACTACCTCTGAACACACAATACAAATACCTGGGTATAACCTCCTTAAAATAAACAGAGTCTCACTTATCCTATCTACCATCTGTAGCTTCAGAATTATTACCTGATTTTTACCTGCCAAATGTACCAACAGGACTCTATGGAGCCCAATGCCACCTGAAACAACACAAACCCAATTGTGTGCCATCTGGCTTAACCGCAGCCCTTTTTGCCACCCAGTGGATATAAGAATGACCAGAATGAATATATGAATGACCCAGGATGATGAGCTCTTTTCCAGAATTATATAAATACTAAATTAACCAGTTATCTACTATAAAATAAAAAAGCATCTGAGACCAACAATTTCCCCCCTTAATACCCTCTACCTTCTCAAGCCAAACCAGCAGCCTTACCAATGTGAACTGAGTGAGTTGAAAACCTTTCTGCTGTAAAGCCAAGACACTGAAGATTCTTCTCATCACACTCTCAAACAGATTTCCCATCACCAGCTTACTCCAAATCCTGTTTCTCCCAGCATGAGGCTGCCATAACCTCTTAGCCTGACTCACTGGGCACAAGAACTCATATCTATCCTTTGCCGGAAAAATCTGCCCACACTTCCCCATGTGATCCATCTTATATCTATGCAACCATATCTCTACTGACACAGAAAATACAGTGCATCATGCCACACCAGTGACTCCAACCAGCCTGACACCCCAAACACTCCACGATACAGCCATAGTGACATAACCAATAAATTATAATCCATGGAGTAAACATTCACTAACTATAAAACCCCCAACAAAACTTTAGCACCCTACCACTGGCAACTCTATCTCAACCCTGCAACATATGCCTGTTTTCCAAAACTTTATCAAATCCTACAACCCTGACACCTGCAGAAATATACTAATTGCAGTCAAATCACCTAAACCAACTACACAGCCTTATCTTTCACCCATGATGTTTGCTCCTCCCCCCTTTCAACAAGAAAGCCACAAACCTACAAAATGTATGCTCAAAATGACTTGCCCAGCAAGCAAAAATTATTATTCCTAAGAACTCCATAACATCCTTAATCCACACCTTAACCCTGTACATACAGGATGTAAGAATGCTTGCACCCACCAAAACAGCTTTCCTGTCACATGCTCTATCTTCTGAAGCAGTAAACAAAGCAAGCCTCATGCCGCATCCACTAACCTCAAAAGCAAAATACCTTGGCAGGGCCCTCCAACTTCTGCATAGCCAAATGAAACACCCCAGCTCCTCAGACATTGTCAGAAACACCCACATACCCTTCATCACTCCTTCAAACCCTCTGTCTACCAACAAGGAATCATCCAATTAATGCACTGCCTTCTGAGTGCCCACCCATTGCTACCCAATTCAGTGCCATGTGTTGCTAAACTTGTCAAAGTGATACAGGCCAGTAAAAACCCCATCAACATACCCATGTCAAAATACACTTGTTCTCAACCCCATTTACAACCATGGCCATTCTTCCTCCAGCGCCATTAATAACCAAAAGCAGACTCAATATCTGCCCTTCCCAACCACAGATCTGTAAACACCCACATGGCTTGCACCACATCATCCAATGAATCATACCTAACTTTTGCATTCTACAGAAATGGAGTCATTAACTGAGAACACAATCAAATAGGATAAATCTTGAATCAACTGGATTTCATCCGGTAACGTCTTAGGGACCAAGTCCAATGGGACACTCTAAAACTGTCAAATGGAGGACAACCAAATGGGCCCAGAACCAGCTTGTACCCCACTCCTCTTGAAATCTATAAAATCTCCTCCCTCTCCCACCCCAAACACAAAATCTTAGCTGTTGAGCCCCACTTTTAAACTCTGATTTAATATAAACCTACAAAACCTTGACTTAGTAAACTTAAAAAAGATCCCTAAATTCCACTGCAATCACCAATTCAGGAAACTGCCTAAGCATATGCTGTAATGCCCACAACTCAGTGGGTAAATGCAACACTTAGCCTTCCCCTTTGGCCCCTCAGAAACACTCCTCCCCCCTCGCAAATTACCTTACTCCCAAAAGCCTTAAAATTCCTGGAGCAAAGGAGGTAATGTTTCCCCTTCACTCAGAAAAGAGGCTAGATTGACCAATTTCCTTTCTCAATGACCACACTGAAAAGCTGGATGTACTCCCACACACTTTGGATCATCATCATTATCAGCCCCCCTTTTCCCATTTTTTTACATGGGGTCGGGGTATCGTGTTAACTGTTACCAACTCTCTTGATTCAGTGCCATACTCCTGCCTTCAACACTCATGTCTGACTGTCACAGATCTTCTTTCACACAATCCATCCACCTCTTTGCTGGATGTCCTCGCTTCCTCTTACCTTCTTCCTGTCTGTCTCAAATCTTCCTCACCAGATTGTCTTCTCCTTTTCTGCACATGTGCCCAAATCACTGTAATCTGTTCTCTTTGATCTTTTCTGCAATTGGAGCTACTTTGGCTTCTGCACTTATGTCCTCATTTCTTCATCTGTCCTACAGTGTGCATCGTTTCACCTTTCTCAGGCACTTCATTTCCATCACTTCTAGCTTCTTCAACTGTTCTGCCTTTACTGCCCAGACTTCTGTACCATACAGTAGTACTGGTCATACCACTGTCTTGTACACCTTACTTTTCAGCTTCTTTGGCATTCTTCTGTCATAGACTACACCTGATACTCTATGTCAGTTGCATACAGCCTTTCTGAGTCTAGCTTTGACCTCTTCATTCAGACTACCCTTCTCCTCAACTACTCTTCCCAGATACTTGAAGATGTTTATTTTTTCTACTATCTTCCCTTCTGTCTCTATTCTCAGTTTCTTCTGAGTTCCCCAATTTGCTGCCATTACCACCATCTTATCTGCGCTTACTTTCATCTATTGTGCCTTCAGATTTGCATTCCATTCTCTTATCCTTTGCTGAAGTTCTAGCTCAGAGTCTTCCTGTACTGCCACATCATCTGTATACAGCAGTTTTTGTTGATCTGTCCCCTCCAACGTGTTTACTAATGTAGTCCATCACCAGTATGAACAGCAGTGGGCTCGGAGCTGAACCTTGATGTACACCCAGACCCACTGGAAACCCCTCTGTGAGGCCGAACACCATCCGTACTTGAGTCATTGGGTCCTTGTACATAGCCTGCACTAATTCTACCAATGTTTATATCACACACTTTGCACAGGCATGTGAAAACCTGCACACCACCCACAAACAACATCCCACATTTAAGCCCCCTCACATGCCACCCCTTTCCCCTCCTAGCATACTCCATCTACTAATGGCCCCAAAGTTATCCACCATAGTGGATAACCAAATGCCCGGGTGCCTAACTTCCCAATGCAGTGCTTGTTCCACCACCTTTCACTTATGTAACCACTGATCATACCATAGCCATGCATTCCTCACCCATACTCACAGTGCCCCACAAATCATAAGAAAATAAGCCACACGAAAGAAAGCCATGGAGTTATCCTCTTCCAACCAAACTGCCATATAGTACCAGCAACCTAACCCACAATCGTCCTACATTTTTGTTTGCAGCTTACCCACTCTCCTCCTCTGCAGTGCCATAAAAGCCGCTAGAAGATCTTTGTTATTCATCGTCTCCAATTCCAACAAGCATTGCATCCCCTCAACATCAAGTAATGCAATGATATCCCAGCACTCGCCTTTGAGATCTTTTCTTTCTCTGAAGCCAGTATGTACATGATCAGAAAGGTACCTCTTTCCACCTGACCCAAATCCTGCAGAAGTAATCTTTCCCCATTCACATCACAAAATCTGAACTCTCCTGTTGCTTTTGCGACTCTACCCTCACTAAGCATGACCCTAAATTCCCTAAGGATAACCCTAGGCTACCCTCGCCACTCAATGCATCCTTCTGGACTTCCCCCCTTCACTAAACCTCTCCTGATCCTCTACTCTGTTTACAATTTCTCCAGGCTGCCAAAGTGGTTTCATACCTCCACCTACCCTGGGGTAATCCCAAACACTCCAAACTAGACATGCCTACCTAAACTCTCAAGAGAGTATCATTGCCTGCAACTACAACATGCATTGCTCCACCATCAGAACCTCCACTGTGGCACTATCATCTGCCTGCCATGCCTGCTTTCTCCTGGCTACTGACCAGCTCTTTGGCGCCTGACTTCATATATTCCATTTGGGCACACCACTTTCCTTTGCCAAGCCTCGTCTCAACAGGAGACCTACTCATTAGCAGCTCCCAAATAGCACTTCTGACTGTGATACAATGCATACTAACCATCTATAAAGAGAAAGAAAACATTAAAATTGTGAACACACACACACACACACACACACACACACACACACACAAAAATAAAATAAAAAAAACACACACACGCGCACGCACACACAGACACACACACACACACACACACACACACACACACACACACACACACACACACACACACACACACACACACACCATTGTAATAGGTATAGCTGCAGCCCACTACCTGACCATGGTAAATCAACTCACAAAGCTCTGCCTGTACACCACCTGCCATACCTGTTGCTTTTATAGATATAAACAAATATATGCTCTATGTTGCACTGCATCTGAATTGTTTTACTGTGTTTTAGCTGCTTTTCTGTATATATAGACTTTTCTGTATATGTAGACTAGCTACTTATTCTACTGGATTACTGCCTCTTAAATTGTTTTTCAGTTGTGCACTTGCCTTGCTTCATTCAAAAAGTTTTAAATTGCTAATTTTGTTGAGTGTTAATTGCATTTACTGTTTAGGGCTACACACTCAAGTGCATTAGCCTTTTTTGTGCTTATTTACTGTATTATTGCATTGTTTAGCCTGTTTTAACCAAAACAAAAAACAAAAAAACAAAATAATAATAATATCTTGTTTGCTCGTTTCCTGCCTTTCCTAGCTAATATAGTCCAGATCTCAGGCTTTGCTGGTTTCAGGATGTTTTTTCTGTGTTCAGAGCTATCCAGACCTTGCTGTGGTAGAGGGAAGTCCTACTGCTTACCAGTGGGAGTGGTGAGGATTGTACTACCTATCTTACACTAGAGGAATGGTTTCCAGCTCTGAAACTGTAATTTTATTAGCCATTTTGGGATGATTTCTTTTTTTTTCAATAATAATTCTTTATTTTTCTTTTTATTCTAAATGTTAATACAATACTACAACCTATTTACAATATATACATGAATGCTTCCAACAGTTACATAGAGTCATTATACATAACTATACACTTCTAAATAGATATTACAGAGAGAAAAAAAAAAAAAAGACTAAAAATCTAGTATCAGTATAATACTTATCTATAGACAACTCGATAGTTAGTCTGTACTTCCCGGAGAAAAGTGGAATGGAACCTTAAGCTAAGACAATATTAAAGATTTGCTCCCATATTTTTGTATTATTTACACTTTTCTTATGATCACTAATTAATAATTTATGTGCTAAGATATGTTTTATCGCTACACTCTTGAAATTTTCCCATGAAGTCTGGGATGGGTTCAGCCAATTTGTAGCTATATATAGCTTAATTAACAAAAAGATATTTACGAGTATGATCCTTTGGGATCTATCCAAATTAGTTGGTGGAATATGCAGAATCATAAACTCCCCAGAAAGTGTAGACTGTTGATATCCCATTTTTTGTAGTTGGAATTTCAAAGAATTCCAGAGTTTAAAAATACATTTACAACTCCAGAACATGTGTAAAAGGTCAGCTGTTTGATCTATACAATATGGGCATTTGGGTGAGTTTTTTGAGTTAAATTTATGTAAAGTGAGACGCGTATAATACGCATTATTAAATATCATCAACTGCGTAAATAATAACTTTTGAAGGAATTTTGGGATGATTTCTATCCCTTTCAACTTTCTGACTTAAAAACGCATGTGTTTGTGCATTTTTCACATCATGCAGCACCACGGGGCTACAATTAAACTATTCCAGGTGCCAGAAAGTCTGCTCTTCAAAATTTTCCTTAGAAGTAGCTGGTTTCTCAGTAGTAGCACTAAAATCTGAACCCCTGTAACTAGCACTTGCTCTAGAACCTGCTGGAAAGCACTAGGAAGCCTTACACTGATACAAACACTCAACTCTTCTTGTTAATAAGGAGAAATTAATTGTAGACACTAAACAGCCTATAATTGCAAAGTATCTTGCAAAGGTAAGGGAAAACAGCTCTTGTACTTTACAAAAAAGCACCTAAACAGGCATGTCCAAGGGTCAGCTTCTGGTGATTTCTTCTGTCCACCTGGTGAATCTGGGCATACTGAGGCAATCCAGCAACTGACTCATGTACACAGACAACTCTCTCCTCCTACCACCCAATACTACAACTTGTGAGAGATGCACTTACATAGCCAAACTGGAAGCAAAGCTCTCTCCAGCCAAGATTGTGCTAGACAGTCAAGAGGAGAAGGTTAACACCTGCACTACATCTCAAGCAACACATAGCCCTTCAAAACCCACACCATCAACACCCACACATAACAACACTAAACCCACATATGCAGAGGCCCTTAACATTAACCTGCCCAAGCAACAAGGACCTCCGAAGCTGAAACTCAAACAAACACCAGTCACAACCAAAGTGACACATAGCTCACAACACCAGTGTGCCACCCAACAACAGCCCCTAAGGCAAGACAACATACCCAACACTTTAGTCATAGGTGACTCTATAGTCAGGCACATGATGTCGCACTCACCAGGCTGAGCAAGGAGAAAATTAGTCAGCTGCCTGTCGGGTGCCAGGATCCACCACATAACGCATGCACTCAAGTCACTCCACAACAGGTGCAAATACGACTCTGTCATTGTCCATGTTGGAGTGAATGACTTGAGACGTACCTCCCTGGACTACATAAAAAGAGACATGGAAGAGCTCTCGGATCATGTGGCCCAGGCAGGTATGACCTTAGCCCTGAGTAGCATCCTGCCTTCACCCAGAATGATACCACAGTATAAGGACAAAATGATTGACTTCAACAATTGTCTAAGCTTCTGATGTCATTTAAAGGGGATCTAGTATCTTTCTGCCTGGGATGACATGATTGACAAACCATGATGCTTTGCCAGAGATGGTCTGTACCTGTCACCCCTGGATTCAGGTTACTGGCTAAAGCTCTTGCCACCCCTATAATGCCTTTTTTAGGCAAGGTTCAAAGGACAAAACCACCACTGTAACAGATACAAGCATGCAAAATCTGAAGGTAATGCTACTCAATGCTAGAAGTCTAAACTTCAAAATGCTCTCTCTCAAGGCACTCCCAAAAATGGAGAACATCGGTATCTGTGCAGTAACTGAGACCTAGTTCAAGACTCCAGAGAGCACCCCTGCAATACCAGGCTACAACTCTTACTTTTTGGCCACCAAACCAAGACCGAAACACTAAAGGTGGAGGAGTGTCCATATTCATCAAGGATATTCACACCTCCATGTTAGTTGCCCAACACAATGCATCTGAAATTCTCCAGGTGCAACTAACACTAGGTAAGACTGCAATCCAAACTGTAGCTTGCTACAGATCCCCCACCATGTCCCACGATTCTCACTACACCTTTCTAAACATACTGAAAAATATTAAGATACAACCAAACACCCTAATACTGGGTGATTTCAACTACACTGTCATTAACTAGGAAAACTACTCAGATACGAACACCTTTTCCCAACGGTTCTTGAAATTCATAAACTTCAATGCCCTGGATCAAATAATCCATTGTCCCACTGGGAGCTCCAGTATCTTAGACCTGGTCATTACTAACATGGGAGATAGATGCTCCACATCAGTGGTCACCCCCTCTTTGGTCAGGTCTGACCATAAGCAAATCACCCTTAACATCCACATCCCACCCCCACCCTCCCCAGTATGGAAATCTCTGTAAAAAACTTCTCCAAAGTCAACTTCATGCTACTAAAGTCAGAAGTGACAAACTTCATGACACCCATGCAGACAGGAATTGAAAATTTGACTGTGGAATCCTACACTAAGGCACTGTACAAGCACATCCACTCATGCATGAATCGTGCCATCCCAAATAGAACCAAGATGCTCTCCTCCAAAAAAAGGAAGTCAATCTGGTGGTCCCCTGCCATAAACAAACTATACAACAGAAGGAAAAAACTGTTGCAGAAAAGAGGAAAATCCCAGGATGCAAAAGACTCCCTTACCAGCCTCAGTAAGAAGCTGAGATCCCTCATAAAATCCTCCAAAGCTAGTTACAAAAATAAAATTGCCAAAGATTCCAAAGACAACCACAAGGCATTCTATAGTTATGTCAAGAATCTAAATGGCAATGCTCAGATCTGCTCTGAGCTACAACAGAATGGCATTAAATATATTGATCCCAAGGATATTGCCAATATCCTGGCAGATCGATTTAATGCCAACTTCACCCCCCTCTCACCCTCTAAAGGGCCCATCTTAATACAAAAAGATTGCCAAATTCCAGTAATCATGGCCACACAGGTAGAAACTGCACTCTCTAAAGTTAAGAATACAGCATCCATGGGACCAGATGACATGCCGGGCTGTGTACTACATGAACTACAAAATGAACTGGCACCTCACCTAAGTGTCATGTTTAATCATAGCCTCACCTCAGGCTTTATGCCCACTGAGTGACACACAGTTACAGTTATCCCACTCCACAAGGGAGGATCCACCTTGGATCCAGGGAACTACCATCCCATCAGTCTGACGAGCCTAATCTGCAAGGGCATGGAATACATTATAATAGAACTTATGAACAAAGACATTGGCAACCTTCAAACCCTGGACCCCACCCAGTTTGGGTTCGTGAAGGGCCGATCTTGTCTCCTGAACCTGATTGACTTCTTTGAATCAATCTCCAGAGCTGTGGACGAGGGTAAGGCAGTCCACACAGCCTATCTGGACCTTGCAAAGGCCTTCAGCAGCATCCCCCACTCTGGAATCATAGGTAAACATACTAAGCTGGGCATAAATCCCTATATCACTCGATGGATTGCCAATTGGCTTACTGACAGAACCCAGACTGCAAAAGTAGCTGACTCCAAATCCATCTCCAGACAAGTAACAAGTGGAGTACCTCAGGGTTCAGTCCTGGGACCACTCTTGTTTGGCATCTACTTCTCTGAAGTACAGGCCAACACCAAGGGACTCTGGCTAACAAAGTTCGCAGATGACTGCAAACTGGGAGCCATTACTGAATCCCCAAATGATGTGGATATTCTACAAAAGGACCTTACAGAAACAGATGCTTGGTTCCAGAGCCATGGGCTCAAGCTTAATGCCAAGAAATGTATAATCATCCCCTTTGGGAAAAAACATGTACCCATGAATTACCACATAGGTGGCAGTACACTAAACACTGAAAGTGTGATGAGAGACTTAGGAACACAGGTGGACAGTGGTTTCACCTTCAATAACCACATTGCCACAACAGTCAGGAAATCTTTCTATGTGGCAGACTTCATCACTATGGGATTTTCATCCAGAAAAAAGGAGGTCATTTTCCCACTGTACTCATCTCTCATTAGACCCATTATAGAGTACAATGCCCTGTTTGGTATATACCTCACAAGACATCTGCAACAGCTGAAAAGGCCACAGAAATACCTCACTAAAAGAATCACAGACCTAAAGGAGATGCCCTATGCTGACCATGTAAAAACACTCCAGCTATACTCTGTGGCATATCGTCTACTCAGAGGCGATCTCTTCTTAACATACAAGGCCATGTCAAACTCTGAGCTGTTGGACATGCTCCACTTAAAGAATTCCCAATCCTTCAGAGTCACACACTCCAGGGATCTAAACCTTGTCATCACAATGAACAAAACATGCTGGAGGGATAGGTTACAGAGTATGGGGAGTTTTTGGGTCAGGAACTTATCCCTCCAGCATGTCAAGCAGAGCACCTCCTTGGCCCTCTTCAAAAGGAACCTTGACGACTGGATGGAGGATAGGAAATTCACCCCGGGGATCACGTCAGTTGCCCTGCTAGACAGGGTTCCAGGGAAGTAAATATTGTGGGAAGAAATATCCAGGGAATTGTTTGGCTAGGCTTGTGTAGGCCCTAGGGCCGATAGCCTAGTACCAACCTATGAACACATATATATATATATATATATATATATATATATATATATATATATATATATATATATATATATATATATATATATCTATATGTATACATATATATAAATATATCTATATATATATATATATATATATATATATATATATATATATATATATGTACCTATATATATATATATATATATATATATATATTTATAGATAGATAGATATATATATTTAAATATATATAGATATATACATTTACCTATATATAGATATATACATATATATCTATATATCTATATATGTAATTCAGTGGGGTGTCCTGCAGCTTGCTAGGCCTACTTGATAGAATAATGGATTCAAGTTAGCATACATTTTCTAAAGAAATTAAACTCCCAAACTCAAATGCATGTCATTATTTAATGATATCAAGCCTCACAGATTTACTGATTTGCTGGGATTATACAACTGCATGAGAACAAAACTCTGGTCCCTACTTGCCAAGATAGCAAGGACTCCACACTTGCAAAGCTTATAGATCTCAACTTATTGGCAGAAAAAAAAACCCTTCAAACTGGAAAAGGTCAAAATAATGGGGGAGCAAGCTCCTCAGAATAGGGACAAATTTATATAATGCTCTTATAAATTTAGAAAATAGCATAAACGGTCTTGTGTATTATGCATTATGTAAAGGATATTAAGTCTGAGTCTCAGAAGCCTCTCATTATTTAGTGAATTTACTACTCACTGATTTGCCACAAAATCTAGGCATACTGTGAAAATCTAAACAATTTAAAGGTATGGCAGAATGTCCACACACTAGGATTAATTCTCCACTCCCCACCATAATGGTTAATGCCACACCATGCATACATGGCAAATCTTATTTATATTCTATTGTGACAAGACCCTACCTGTCACTTGCTCAGTGGCTGGAAGAAACCCAACCACCAAAAGCCTCAAGGTACTATACCACATAAGGTGAAAAGCACCCAAAATGACCAGAATCCTGCAATAATAACTGCAGGAACATAACAGCAGCTCACTACCGCCAAAGGTCAAACCAGGAGGGAAGCCATAGCCCTCAACCTCTTAATTCAAGAAACCTGGATAGAGCCTGACAAATTGGGGGATAAAGGTCCAAAAATAGGGACATAATTTAAACATTGCACTTAAACTTAGAAAGTGGTTAGAATAACAGAAATTGTGTTGCATGCCCCCCCCCAAAAAAAAAGTGTATGCCAGACAACCACAGGATTCATGAGGAGTAGATGAAACATATGAAGCAAAATCTGGACTGTCTGTAAAATCTGGACAGGTGAGAGTTACATGTACCCACTACATCCTCATGGAAGGGCTCCTTCAGCCATTATCCTCAATACATGCATGCGCGATCCACAGCCATTACTAGGGCCATCTTCTCACATGCAAACATGCTGGTACAACCCGGGAGCCCCTTCAAACCTGAAACAAACTTTCTCATTTCTCCAGCCACTACTAATGTGGCTAATGAACTCTTTGCAAAATGACTGAATCTTTATTCATTGATTTATTTATTTATTCTTAAATCTCACAAACAAAAACAGGTAAAGGCATGCAGCTGAACAATACCAGTTTTTTTTATTATTTTAATTCTAGATCTCTAGAAATAAATAAACCACTAAGACAAAGTGTAGAAAAAACACAAATATTCTGATGAAGTTTTTTACTAGTGCTCTGATGAAGTTTTTTTACGAAAGCAGATATTAAAGTACACTACACTGACCTGCTTGGTCTATCTCTTGTGCCATTTGAAGTGGTTTTAGTTTCTTAACTCTAAATCTTCCTTCATGAATTGATGAATAAGACTGTGGACAGTCTCCTGCACCCACAACAGCAAACTTGTTTTAACAGCCATAGGTAGCTAGAGTCTCTATAAAGCAAAGAACAATCGCAGCTTGAAGACTTCAGGCAAAATCCACACCTGCTCCACCTCTGTCAAACCTGCCCTTCTGCATAGCTATACATAACCAGAATGAAGATAAAGTATCACCCTATCAATACTCTGTAGTCATCTAATGGCTCTATTTTTTCATAACAATGTAAGACTTTATGTGCTGTTGTCAGTACTGCTTCATTGCTGATATAGATATAAGCAAGACTTACTCAAAACCATTATGCCACCAACTGACACAACCCCAAAATGAGTCGACATAGACAAAAAAAATAAAACCTCAGCTAGTAACAACATGCCCCACTATTCCCAGAGGCCTATGTGTTCTCCAAAATACCTGTATGTTATCTCGGACATAGAACCTGTCATAGCAAGTTCACACCAAAATCTGATCCCCTACCCAGTTACACTCACAGAAAACCAGTTAAGCCCCTCCTTACACTTACCATATTTCCTCTCAACCCTCCTACTTTCCCAATTTAACCATTCAGTCCCTACCTTAACCCTTCCATCCCCATCACACTACTGGCTTTCTTCCACTACCATCTTAACTCCCATTATCATTCATACCTGACCCAGACCCAAAGATGTCCCTGGACAAATTGGTTTGTTTCCAAACTTCATCTATCCATTTCAAGGAGAGAAAATAAGCATTAAATTCATCTAATCCAACTCCAGCATCATGGTTAATCATACTAATGTCTTCTTTACATCTTTCACTCTCACTACAGGGCAGATTAGATCATAGTTATACCTCCTGTAATTGAGGAAACCTATTGATCACTACAATCTCTGAAAAGGTTGCTTACAAACAGTGTTGACATCTAAGAACAAAATACAGGCTATAAACCAATTGATTCTTCCTATCCTGATTTATAGTTTTGGGGTGATTGACTGGCCCCAAAAAGTATTGGATCAGTTTAGACAGAAAAACAAGGCAAATGCTTCACGCTTATCAATGAGATATAAAATTCAGTATATACCAATATTATATATTCCTCATTCTGAAGGAGGTATGGACCTCCTTGAAATTGATTACATGTATAGATCTGTAATCATAGGACTGCATACATATCTGCTGACATCATCAGATCCAGATGTAGTGAAAGTTTTGAAATATTTAGAGAACAAGCCTAAGATGACTTCCCTGCTTAGTTTAGCAAAATCATATTGGTGTCAAGTGGGAATGGAAACCAAACCAGAAGTAGACAAAAATCAGGCAGCAACTGAATCTGCCTGATAAACAAACAAACAAAAAAAAAACATATGGAGAGAGACTAGATGAGAAGGCAAGAAATTTGGAAAAGGCATACATATAGTTAAGTACAGAAAACTCCTGGAATAACATTGTGTTGATCAGGATATGATGCAGAAATTGTTAAGGAGAGGTAAATTTAAACCAAAGATGAAAGGTTAAATATTGGTGGGCTATGATAGTGAACTACGTACACACTGGTTTACAACGACCATTTAGCATGTGGGAGATGCAGGTCCTGTAAAACAGAACTGGCAACAGTCACACATCTTGTTACTGGGTATGATATACCAACAGCAGAGGGCCTCTATATTGAAAGGTATAATAATGAGGCAAGACGATTGCACTGAGGATTGTGCAAACATTACAATACTGAAGTATCTGAAAGGCATTGCAAACATTAGCCACAAACCATTATAGAGAATGACGAAGTTTATATCACATGGGATTACCCATTACCAACAATTCAAAAAAACAGATGCAAGAAACCCAGATATAGCAGTCCCTGAAAAGAAGACTAAAGTAGTATTGATCATTAAATTGCTACACCAGGTGATTACAATCTCTTACATACAGGGAGAGGCAAAGTCATAAAATACCAGGATTTGCCGGTAGACATGTGAGCAATAGGGAAGAAGGATACCCAGACAGTTCCAATAGTAGTAGGATCAATGGATCTCGTAAAAAAAGAATTTGCAGTTTTATTTAGATATACTACCAATACTCTCCCCGAGATTCATGAAGCTTGCCCCAGGCGCAGCATAGGCATTCTAATGCCAGATATGGCCGCCGAGCGATTCAGGTACAATCCGATTCCTCGTGCACTAGCAGCGTACGCCAGAGCTGCACAGCTCTCAGTGCATGTATGCTAATCACCCCATGTGCAGTAGTGCAGCAAGCAAATGAAGGTACATAGTGATTCATGAAGTGGTGCAGGCGTAGCGTAAGCATACAGAAATGTAAACCAAAAAAAAAAAAAAAAACGGTTTACATTTTTTCAAACAGAACATCGGAGCCATGAAAGCGGACCAAACTTATGTATTACAAAGTTAACATATGCCAATGGCTAAATATACAGCCAATGGCATAAATAAACACCCACAACACATAAAAAATAACATTTAATGTCATGGCCACACTAACGCATAGTACAACCGCAGGGCATGTATGCACAAACGGGAACACAAGGACAATATACAGATGTCATAAAACTGCAATGTAACACAAATCATGATTTCACCATAATAGTCAATGGTATGCATGCTACACCACAACCAAGGCGCAAGGGTTGCTAAGGGTCTGTGACAGTGTTTGCCGCGGTAACTATGAATTAGTAGTCAATGCCATGCAAATGAGGCAAGTAATACTGACTTGCAAACGCCTTGCCGGCATAAGGCTGTACCACACGATGTAGCAGTATAACACCGAGGAGTGGCCTGGAGGTATGCATGACATCAGGAGACGGATGTGTCACTGTAGCTGTAAGCACATTGGAGCATTGCTAATCCAGGTTGCCCATTGCTAAGCAAATCTGCAGGATAGGGGTGTGGATGTAGCCATAGCTTTGCTTAGCTGAGAGCACACAAGGTGACCGAAAGCGCATGTGTACGCAGATGACAACATGCTCGAAACCCGGTAAATGGCTGTGCACGGCACGCACCACAGCTGAAACAGGAAGGTTACGGGAAGACAATAAGGAAATGCTGCAGCAGGGTAATTGGAGCACAACTGAGTAATTAGCACCTATTAACTCACAGTGGACCATTGACGGTAGCTAACAAGGCTGCTAGCAGCAACCTGCAGAACAGGAAAGGGGAGGTGCCGGATTGCAAAGAAAAGAGAACTGTCACAGCAGAGCAAAGCAAACCTGCAGTAGATTGGCTATAGAACACATTTCACAACACAATCCTGGGTTGGGAAAGTACAAAACAAGAAAGCAGTCTGCTGGATGCATGCCTGACAATGGGACGGGAATCGGTTTGAAAAATAAAGGCAAGGGCAAGAGGTGATCCATGGCAGCCAAGTGTAATTCAACACCAAAGGCCCCACAATAGCAGTACCTGCGGTAAAACCCATAAGTAAGATACCCTGCAGCTCGGATTGTACATACACACCCTATGACATCATCAGCTTCCAAAGCACAATAGTATAAAGTGTGAAGGCACCTCACACACACTCGTGTTTTCCCAAACACTGCACCATCAGTGTAAACAGATGGGGAACTTTTACAATGTACATGTTGGGAGCTGTCATAGCTTTGATTCATCAGCATGTGTTGGAGACTGAAGGTGGTGTGGACGATGATGCTGACAACCACCTCAGGCACCGGTGGAGGGAAGAGTGTTCAGACCATGGGTAACCTACCCGGGGCTAGATGATCTGGAGATAGTAGAGCGTTACAGGGTGGACAGGGACATCACACAGCAAATCATTGAGCTGTGCTGGCCACACCTCAGAGCCAGAAACAACAGAGGTGAATCCATCCCAGTGGACAAGAAGGTATGTGTAAGCTTGAGAATACTAGCCACAGGTACCTTTCAAAGGCCAACTGGAGATATCATGGGGATCTCACAGGCATCAGCATCCAGGGTACTCAACCAGTTCCTGGATGCCATGTTACCACATGCCAATGAGCATATATACTTCACCCAAACTCAGGAGGAGTTGGCCAGCAATATGCGCCTCTTCCACCATGTGGCAGACTACCTGGAGGTACTGGGTGCAATAGACTGCATGCACATACACATCAAATCACCACCCGGTGAGCATGGTAGGTGCTACATAAACCACAAGGGATACCAGTCCATCAACTGCCAGGTTGTGTGCAACGCCCAGGGCATTATCATGGATGTGTGTGCTGGCAGCCCCGGAAGCTACCACGACTCCCACATCTGGCATGCCTCACAGCTGTACCAGGTATTTGTCAGGGGTGACATCCCATATGGCCACATTGTGAGGGATGCTGGCTATGCACTGGAGCCATGGATGATAACTCCCATCAGAAATGCACACACACCCATGCAAGAACGCCATAATGAGGCACACGCACAAACCAGAATCATCATAGAGCATGTGTTTGGGATGCTGAAATCACGGTTCCATTGCTTGGACATATCTGGTGGAGCCTTGCAGTACTCTCCAGGCACGTGGTGCTCACATCTTCATAGTATGTGCCATGCTACATAATATGATCCTGCGGAAACAGCTGCAGCAGGAACATAATGGTGAAGGCCCTCACAGCCCACAGCAATTGCCAAGGGCACCACAGGCACAGAGGGATTCAGACCACGAACACCCTGTGCTAGCCCCAGTGGGCAGACGGAGGCGTGCCCAGTATGCCCATGTCTTGGCAAAGAGGGAATGTATAGCACATGCACTGACAGTGTAGGCCCCTATGGACTGACACACTTCTCCACCTGCACACACAGTAAAAGGGATGGCACAAACACACGACCACCTGTAAATTGTCATGTATAGGTGGTCTATTGTGTGCATCCTACATAGGCAGCCCTCAACTATTGCACACACAACTGCTATTGGCACAAGGTAAGTCAGTACCTGAACAGTAAATTAAGCTAACAGCATGTGTTGATACTGTATGTATAGGTTCCTAGGTACACCGGTAGGTACATGCCTGTCAGAGGCCATTCATAAGCCTAGCCAAAATGTGTCTGCTGTTGCCACCCCATTGATTAACTAACTGTCCCTCTGTGGAGCAGAGCCAATTGTGGGATCCCTGGGGTTTAACCACTGTTCCCCACCCACTCTGCAAGGATTCCTGGTGTGTTAATCAGGGGTTCCATATAATGTAATCAGGGATGTAGTTCCAAAGCATGGGGAGTACCCATGACAGGTATCTGTCATCCCAGCATTCTCCAGTTATGGTTGTGGCAAGGTGTAGCACATTACAGTGTGTGGCTCACTGTGACATGGATTCCCATAGCCGGAGCATATCCATTAAGTATCACTTGGACATACCATTAACAGGTATCATCCATATGTACACCAACTGAGTTACACATTTGTTTGCAGTATGGAGGAACAGCTGTAGTACACTCTACATACTAAACACCATAACAGGTGTACATATCCCAGATGCCTCAGTGGTAAAACCACTGACTGTCTCGTTCATGGTCCCGGTTCCATGACCTGCAAGGGCTGTAACGTAATTCTGATGTCTTAAATAATGGATGTTGGATGCAGGTCATTAGAGCACGTTTAAGCACATGTTAGCAGGTTTTTGCGCCGGTAAGCGGCGTTTAAACATGACTACACGGATATGCGCAACACAGGTCTAACCTTTGCTGAATATCGTGCAGATCACGGGCAAAGCTGCCCAGATCCGCTAAAATGTGCGTTATTAACCCTTGTACTAATAGTGCCTGCTTTGAGAGGTAAAACGACCACTGCCAGGAGTAGAACACTCAACCATGTACACAATCTTCGCAATAACCTACCACTAAGCTACCTGAGATGTACCAATGGCAGGTGTGTATTGAGACAGCTTAAAACACAAAATGGCGGAGTTCGGGAAATAGTATACACTGCCATGTACCCAATGAAAGGTGTATTATCTCTCTGTCGCTCTCTCTCTCTATATATATATATATATATATATATATATATATATATATATATATATATATATATATATATATATATATATATATATATATATATATAATATAGAGACAGAAAGGGTGATAGAGAGATATATGTTGATATATATGGATATATATATATATATATATATATATATATATATATATATATATGCAAATATATAGATAGGTTAACAACATCTACACAACCATGGAGGTACATATAATAGGATACTACCAAATACCGAATGCTTTACATACTGATGCGAGTAATCACGAGACTTAAAGACCGAATGACCACAGTACCAGAACACCAGAACTGCGAGTACTATTATCATGATGTTAAGGGACATTTAGTTAGTGCTTCTGGTGCTGCTTTTCAGTTAGGTACTGCGTGCAAGTATGTTTATGATTGCTGTAGTGTGTGTAAGTGTGTGTTCTGAGTGTGGTGTGTGTTTCCGGGGGACAGTAATGTGTGTGTGTGGGTTTGCTTCGTGTGTCTGTTTATGCTATCTCAGAGGTAGATTATTAAAGCAGTTGTGGTGTGGTGGGTGCAGCCACCCACATGTGGAGTGTATGGGGGCATGGCCACCTGGCTATACGTAGTGTAGGATGGTTTGTTTGGATGTGATGGATAGCAGTGTGTCTGCGTGTGCGTGTGTGTGTTCTGTGTTTGTGTTAGTTCTGGGATTTTGACTGTCGTGAGTTTGAATGTTCGGTATTGTGGGGTTTGGGAGTCTGGGAACGGTAATGCGGTCGTTGGAAGTGTGTGCATTCCTGAATATGCCGTATGCAGCGGTTGAAGTCTGAAAATATGTGCAAAACATGAACCATAGCAATCACACATTCCGCCATGACTGAACGTTATGAACAAAGGATATGGAGAGTATATATGTCTATACACTATTACAAATATGTGCTATGGACATGAGCCAAAGATAGGGTTACCACCTGTCCCACCTTGTGAGGGGCAGTCCCTCTATGTGTGGTAGTGTCCTGACCAAAATGAGTACAAATACTAATGTCCTACAATCTCGAGACATTTGGCATGTTCCATATTTAATGTAATTGTTGCATAAAATAGTCATCTGTATCTAAAATACCTACATGTAACAAGAAACAGGATAAGCAAGTAAACCACTACAAGAATATAAGCTTTTATATAGGCATATATGTAAAGTTCTATACTTTGTACTGACCGTGGGTATGTGTCAGCCTCTAAAATCTGATGTGTGTCCTGCAAATGTCCCACTATGGTCATTTGAAAAGGTGTCAACCCAAGCCAAAGAGGTTCAGTCACCAACACAACTCCAATGAGTGCAAATATCTGTGGCAGAAATACACGAGACAGCTTTCATGTAGCAACATTTCATTACATACCGATGTATTTCCGAAGGGATTGAAGGACCAACATCACCTGCATGCTATACAGGTACCAATTAACAATGGCTTAATGAATCAGCCTGCAATTACCATAGTATTAGTCTACTAAAGGATAGGTCTTCAAAAAGGGAAGGAGCCCTCACACACATATCGAATATGTATAAATGCAGTTCCTACACACCTGCATCTGCTATGTACACCCACCTACATCTCCCCCACACCCGAAACAATTGCAATACAGACTGTAATAACATCACAAACATCCACTCACTCTATGACATCTGCAGAAGCCTTAACATACCTTGCCAGAGACGCACTATAAGGGCCCTATGTGAAATTGTTGCTGTTGTACAATGGAACAGATGACGATGTTACAGGGTTTGGTTGCAATAATCCCATATCAGATGGCTGATATAACAGCTAGACTCACATGTAGAACTACATCCTCTAGCCGTTACACACAATTTACGGGGGCCATGAAGTTAATATATCTCTGTGTGTCTCCATATAGCTGTTGCAATTCATCACAAACAACACATCCAGGTAGTCTTCCTCGAAGGTAGGGCAAAGGAACAACACCCAAGTGGTGTATTCAATTATAGCCCACTGTTGCCATGTCATTGGCTAATGGAGTAGCTGCACAACTGATGTGCATGTAATCATCTACTCCGGAACACCAATTGGTGGCAGGATACTACATGTTACTGATATCTAAGTATAAAAGGATGGCTTGTCATACATTCAAACTGTATGTACATACCAGAAAAACGTTACAACAGAAAACAAGTAGGATTAATATTACCATCAACTCAGGATACTAATAAGGTATGTAGAATACTCAGCATGTCAGTGTATGTAGTACCTGTTCTGTAATAATTAAAGTGTATGCAATGCATATAGTGGGAAAAAGGTATTATGTAGTGATGTATTGTTGAGCATAGTAACGCTCATAGAAATTGTGTGTACTGCTGTAGGCCACAAGGTAAACACCTCATACACCACAAGGGATGCTATATAAGGACTTTGAACACAACAATTCCACTCCAGCCGCTGTCAGTGGCAGGGTTGGTCCAACAAGTACGTGCCATAACAGGGGATAGTATATGTTGATATACTGTAACAGTAGGCATATGTATGGGCGTATAACTGAGAATAACATGTCTAAGGTGGTCCTGCTGTGCAATTATGATTTGCATTGTGGGATATTGTGGCAAAATGTGAAATGTACAGTATTGTAGGTAGATATGTCTAACATTTTACATAGCATTACTGTTATGTTATGCAAACATCAGGTATGTCTATTGGCATGTACAATACACAATAACAGGATACATATGACTTGTAGTCACCAGACAGTGTATCAGCATGATAGCTAATTGAAATGGAAGAGCTAGTCAATTATCCATGCACAAAGGACATGTAATAGCTTCATAGGTTCATAGTTAGGTACTATGCTGTCTGGCCAAGGCCATTCGTAAGCCTAGCTACAGTGTTTTGACTTGCAGCACCTCCCTAGGTTAGTGTCCTGTGCATGTGAACAGCAGAGCCATTCATTTCCTGCACCTGTGTACAGCAGAGCCACTGCAGTGATCCCTGGTGTACATGTCTGTCTCCCATCCACCCATCGAGGTATCTCTTGAAGAGTGCTAGTGAGGGTCCCTGCCTGATGTACATAAGAATCATGTTCCAAAGCATGGTGAGTGTCCGGGTCAGAAAAGTATCCCTCCAGCACGCCCTAGTCATTGTTGCATTTAGGTACATATCCCAGAGCATGCGGCTCTCAGGTGCTTTTGCTTATGTGGAGCATATCCATCAATACTGTTTTGGACATGGGCCTTGTATGTTCAGCAGAGATCACCTCTGAGTATGCGGTATGCAAACAAGTACAGTTGGGGTTTCTGTAGTTGGGCTGCATACGTCATCCTTCGGAGGACAGTATTCCTCTTGGTGTGGTAATGTTGTGGTATTTCAAGCCGGTGCTGTTGTCTCATAAGGTACATCCAAAATGGGGTGTTGTACCCTTTAATGTGTTTCATAAGTCATGAGTAGAGAGGCACAATGTCTGCCTTTGTTCTGGTTACAAACCCATTAGAAATTGGTGGGGGGCATGTAGAAGGACATCCACACCATCTTGGCAATATGGTTATCAAAGGAGTGAATGCTATCTACTTGGGTTCTAAGATCCCTTATTACATCTTATGTATGTAGGGGACTACCACCTATGTGATAGTCCATGGGTGATTGGTGTAATCCAAAGGGGATGTCTATGCACCTTGTGGCATGCAGCTTGAGGCCATGTTATTGACACCAGGTATCTGTCCCAGTGACACCCTTATGGAGGGTGTCTGTATCAGCTGGGGAATCAATCATGGCCCCTAGTTTGCAGTCATCTGCAAACCTTTTCAGGGTAAGTCCTCCTGTGCTAGCCTGTACCTCAGAGAAGCATATACCGAACATGAGGGGCCCTATGACTGAGCCCTGGGGGACGCCAATTGTAACTGATTTACAGTAGGACCTAGGGTATGCTACCCTCACTGTGTGGGTTCTGTCCATGAGCCACTTTGCATAACATCTCATGACGTAGGGGTTAATGTGCAGGTGGATGTGTATGTTGACAATACCAGAATGGGGAACGGTGTTGAAAGCCTTTGAGAGGTCAAGGTAGGCTGTGTGGACCTCCTTACCCTCATCTACTGCCTTGGTAACTGTCTCAAAGGACTCCACCAGGTTTAGGAGGCATGGTCTGGCCCTAACAAATCCAAACTGGGTGGGATCAAAGGTTTGGAGGCCACCAATGTCTCTGTGAATGAGATCCATGATGATGTGCTCCATAGCCTTGCAGAACAGTCTAGTCAGGCGTATAGGGCAATAGTTCCCCTGGTCCATTGTGGCGCCACCTTTGTGGAGTGTGATAACTGTTGCTGTGTGCCATTCAGGGGCCACAATGCCTGATGCAAGGCTATTAGTGAATATGGTGCCCAAGTGGGGAGCCATTTTGTTCTGAAGTTCGTGGAAATCGCAGCCTGGGATGTTGTACGGTCACATGGATGCTGTGTTCCTGGCTTTAGAGAGTGCAGCTTTGAACTGCGTAGTTGTGATCGCAGGGACTCTGCATCATTCCTGTATAGATATGGGCCCTTTAGGGTGTGAGAGGGGTGTAAAGTTAGCACTGAACCTATCTGCCAGGATGTTGCCAATATCAGTCGGTTCTGTAATGTTCATGCCTTACTGCTGTATGTCATCAAGAGTAGTGATGTACCTCTAGAATGCTTTGTGGTAGTCCTTGGAATTAGTCGCAGGTATGTTTATGTAGCTAGCTTTGGAGGATGTGATAAGGGATCTCAGATTCTTACTGAGGCTGACCAGGGAGCTCCTCCACTCATGGGATTGTACTCTACTTTGCAACAGTCTCCTCCTTCTGTTGTACATTATGTCCATGGCAGTGGACCACCAGAGTGGCCTCCATTTTCTGGTGGGTACCATCATGGTTCTGTTTGGGATAGCATGATCCATGCAGTCGTGTAAGTGCTAATTAAGTGCAGTTGTGTATGATTCAGCGGTTGTAACTGTATTGTCCATCTGCACGGGTGTCATGACGTTTACTACTGCTGTCATAAGAAGCCTGAAGTTGGCTTTGTAGAAATATTGTACTGTGTTTTCTGTAAAGGGTGTGGTGCCGGGATGTGGATAACAAGGGTGATTAGCATACGTTCGGATCTGACCAATGAGGAGATAACCCCAGGTGTGGAACACCAGTCACACATGTTGGTAATGACCAGGTCTAGGATATTGTTGGCCCTGGTGGTGGTGTGGATAGGTTGATCCAGGTGATTGGAGGTTATGAATCCCAGAAAGCATTGGCCTAATGTGTCGGTACATGAGTAGGTATCCCAGTTAATGGTGGGGTAGTGTCAGTCGCACATCAGTAGTGTGTCTGTTTGAACCCTACTTTCCAGTACACCAAGAAGTGAGGACCGTTAACCATGGGGTATGGTGGGGGATCTGTAGCAAGCTACAATTTGTATAGCAGTTATGGCCAGAGTTAGTTGCACTTGGATAACCTCTGATGCATTGTGCTAAGCAACCAGCCTGGAGGTGTGGATATCCTTAGGAAATATGGACACACCTCTGCCGTGGGTGTTCCAGTCCTGGTTACATGACTGAAAGGTGTGGTATGAGTAATAGCCTGGTAGTGCAGGGGTGCTCTCAGGAGCCTAGAAGCAGGTCCCAGTCACTGCACAGATATCGAAGTGGTCCATTACAAGGAGTGCCTCGGGTGAGTGCGTTTGAGATGAAGATGTTAAGCATTGAGTAGCATTACCCTCAGGTTTTGCTTGCCTGTTCCTGTTATAGTGGTGAATATGTTATTTGAACATGCCTAAAACAGGCACTATAGGAGCAGCAAGAGCCTTAGCCATTATCCAGAATCCCAGGGCCAACAGGTGCAGGCCATCTGTGCCAAAGCATCGTGTTCCGTCGACCATGTCATTCAAAGCAGACAGATACTGGATACCCCTGGAATGACACCAGAAGCATAGCCAATTGTTGAAGTAAATCATTTTGTCCTTGTACTGGGTTATCAGTCTGGACGATGGCAGAATGATACTCAGGGCTAGGGTGATACCTGCCTGGGCTACAAGATCAGAGAGCTATTCCATGTCTCTTTACATGTAGTCCAGGAAGGTACATCTCAGGGCATTCACACTAACATGGAGAATGACACAGTCATATTGTACCTGTTGAGGAGTGACCTGAGTGCATAGGTTATGTTGTGGATCCTGTTACCCGACAGGCAGCTGACAGTAACTATCTCCTTGTGTAGCCTGGTGAGTGGGACATCAGTGTGACCGCCTATAGAGTCACCTATGACTAGTGTGTTGGGTACGTTATTTCACCCTATTGGCTGTGGTTGATGGGCACACTGAGTCTGTGGGCTATAAGTAATTGGTGTTGTGTTGGGGGATGGGGGCTGCCTGCATTTCTGCTTTGGAGTTCTCTGTTGCCTAGACAGAGTAGTATTGAGAGGCTCTGCAAATGTTGTAGTCTTACTATGTGTGGCCTGTGGTGGTGGAGATCTAGTGAGACTATGTGATGAGTGTGGTGTGGTGCAAACGTTTAACATCCCCACATGATTGTCAGGTTCAGTCTGGGTTGGAGAGAGCTTTACCTCCAGCATGGCTAGATATGTGCATCTCCCACAGGTTGTAGTGTTGTATGTTAGGAGGGGAGTATTGACTGTGTACATGAGACAATTTCTATATTGCCTCATGATGCCCATATTCATCATATAGACAGGTGAGAACACTGGGAATTGACACTTGGACATGCCTGAATATTTAACTATTTCCCACTAGATAAGTGAGGAAAGTGTGTACAAGAGCTGTTTTACTCTAAGCAAGTGGGAAATGTAAGTACAAACAGTGTTTACCTGTAGGTAATGAGGAGGATTGAGTGCTATAGTAATTAGTAGCTCATGTAGTGCTTACATGTTCTGAACAAGTGCTGAGCATGAATAAGCAATACAGATAGGGTGTTGGATAACATAAACACACTGCACCCCAACAGGTACACAATCACATATCCATGTACACTACAGAGCCCCTGTAACCATAACTATGATGGTACAAGGTGCACTCAGGCTGCATGGGACCTGTCCACATCCCTGGTTGTATCATACACATATGGCAAAACAGTTTGCTCTACACATACACATCATGTAAAACATAGCTTCATGTCAGTCTGTGAAAACACTGAATGGTGCACACCAACAGTTATCACAACCCACAAAGTGGAGACACCACTCATAATGGGAGGCACTGCACTACTACCCTGCTGAGTCTGGTCTGAAAGTCCATGAACCTTAATCAACGTATATGTTGTTAGCAGTACAGATGTAGATGACAGTACGGATGATTTCACACTGCATATCATACCTGTGACAGGTCATAGGACATCATCACCCATACTGTGTTCCACCTACACTCAGTATACTAGATGTACATTTGTATGTCACAGGAGTGTTCTGCCAGTGGACTGTTGACAGAACCAACACTACAAAAGGTGTCTGAGTAATATGTGCATATCACACCAGTGCCAGCTACAGTAAAACAGGGTTAATTCATTGTACTCCCCCTCATTGTAGCCCATACCACACAGACAAATGGGAGGCATCTGCCTATGTAAGTATGTGAATGGCTATGACCTAGGAGCAATAGCTGACTCAGTGTTGTGGACAACATACAGAAGGGGCTTTGTGGGTGAGGTGTGTGACATATGTGCACAATCTGACAGCTGCATATTGCATTGTCACCGCTAGGTTAATAACCCTGTACCCATGAACTACCACCTAGGCAGTGGTCAACATAATGGACACTGTGTGTAAGGGATGCTGCTGTGCAGTTTACCTCCCTGAGCTAGTGACGTCACCAAGCCTATTAGGTAGTCATAAGAGGCAACCCTAGTCATGACAGGGTGCCATCCATGAACATAGAGATCATTGTACAGCCATACTCATCACTCAAGTGACCAATATCGGATCACATATCACCTTTAAGGGTATTGGCCATGTTTGGATGGCCGACACCAGCCTTCACAATCCTCATCTCCACTATGTAGCATGATGCCTACCCTGCATAAAGACATGTCCAACACTGTGATGTTGGACATGCTACATGTACATATCCTGATCTCAAATACATACGTCATGGACATCCACCTTCCTAGTACAAGGATCGCCACATGCTGGACAGATCCTTGTGCCATACATGTTACATACTCCTGCCATACTATGCAACCCTGTCCAGCAAAGCTGCACATTTCACCTCTGTCAGACATGGTGTGATGACCGCATGGTAGATGTATCATTAACCATGTGGATCAGTTATGTGGCACTGCTTCACCTGGCACTGGAAACATGGCTGTCGGCTACAGCTAGGTAACCTTACATCCTAGGCTCATACATGGCCCAGGGCATACAGACTACTAGATGACCTTGGCCGTACATGCTATAGTTGATAACCATCCCTGCAAATACCATCAGGCTAGCCAGTGTCCCATGTGTATCACATGTGCAACACAGGCGATACGTGGCAGGATGTTGAACTGCTGTACAGTGCCGTGTAGATGTATATGGCAAAACACATGCATGTAAAGGCTTCCGTGTGCATGTCTGCAGTGTCACAGGTCATGTCCGTTAAGGCAGTGTATGTGTTTATATGTGACATATACACAGCATCAAGGTTGACAGCATTAATGTGGACACATCCAGGCATGTGCTGATAGGTAAGAACACCAGTACAGGCAAACAGACATGCCCACATCAAGACAGCATCCACATGGAGTATGAGCAATGTAATCAGGTGACACACATATATGGTGATAATATCCAATCCCCATTGGGTGTCACATGTGTGTGACACAAACATGTCAGTGGTGTCAGTGTCATGAAGATTTGCAAAGACAACTATTTATATGTAATAAATGTGATACACATGTATGTGCAGCTGTATCTCTGTGCATCTCTGAGATACTGTGACCTGTCTCCATCATTATGTCTTCCAGGTATGCCGTGAGCAAGGCTCCCAGCCTATACATGCTTGGAGGATGAGGCCCTTATACCTTACCTCCAAGACAACTATGATGTCCTGTTTAGCCATGTGCCACAGGATGCACAGCAGCGGGATGACCTGTGGCAGGAACTTCACAGGAGGGTTAATGATGTGGGTGGCCATAACTGCACATACCAGCAGGTGCGCAGACACTCATGGACCTGATCAGACATGCAAAACAGCGTGCAAATGCAATCACCAGAGAACAAGGTGCAACAGGTGGTGGGCCACCAACCCAGCCCCACTCACATGTACCGAGGAGCTACTGGCCAACCTGGGGACACTGGCAGAACAGCATCCACAAGCCTTAGCTGACATCGTGGAGGTGGGTGTCTCTCAACCACTGAGCCTGGAGTTGCCTGGTAAGTCACTACTGCACATATAACTATTATATCCCATATAGTTGCATGTGTCACTGTACAATATGTAATGTAACATCATATGCAAGGCATGTATACACACATGCCGCATACTATAGTATGCTACTCTGTGTATGCACACATGTGCATACTCCATAGTATATCCTATTGTACTGGCGAATGTGTTAACATGCACATTGCACACTGTAGCTGTCAGACAGGCATGGATAATGATCACACTGCTGTCACCCTAATATAGGTACCTCTGGCATTCCGCTAAGACAGCAGGCCATTGCAGGTGAGACAGTTATAAGTATCAGGCATGTTAATGCACAGATCTATTTGCCATGTGGCCAGTTAACACATGTACACATAATGTATGGTCCAGTCACAATATACAGGTCACATCTGCAATCCATCACAATGGCTACCCATGTGCAATACTTACAAACTAAGTGAAACACCGACATGAAACCTCAGAAACTGTCATTGCTAGATGTGTGGACAGCTGTGCATACAATGGTGGAGGTGTTGTTCAATGTAGGAACATGTACTACACATCAGAACTACACATGTGGGGTACACAAACAGTACTACACAGTGAGCTGGAGTATGGGCAGCCCACAGGATTCACCATTGTGGATTATGCCCCTGCTATGAGTGCACACATTGTGATGTGCCATCTGACATGTCCATGACATGTAGTGGGCTGGCTGCAACATTGTCTCACTATCCCATAAAACATACCCCACATACCAAACATACAACCCTTTGTCTGCATAACCCTGTGGACAGTGGAGTATATGACATCTATGGGTGTATGTCATATGGGACAACACAGACATGTGAGATAGATGGCCATCACAACTGTTTGGCCAACACATGTTCACACATGGCCATGGAGGATGGCCAGAGACATGTAGCAACACACAGTAGATGTGATGTGTTTGTGTGTACACCCTGTTGTACATTGGCTACACATGGTCCAACTATAGCCTTTGTTGAATGGTTATATTGCAGATGTGGAACACTGGACATCCTACAGGCCTGTGCACAGCTTGTGGAGGCGTAACATCATTCAACCACATAAGATGTGTTGAACATCATGACTGTGTCACAGCATGACAGTAGTCACCTGTACAGCATCCACATACATACACAGACAACCACATCAGGCCACAGATACAGTACATTTCCCTTGCTGCTGTTGGACATCACTGTCAGCCATGCACCTCGTGTGTGTGGTACACAAATGTCATGTGGGACATGGTGTATTGACAAGTCTGCCATGTGTGGACATGGTTGCCAGGCAGCTAAAATATGTTTGCAGATGTGCAGGGTTGTCATCCATATGGCTTTCGGTGACCTGTGTCACACATTCCACATCATGGTTTAGTGTGTATACACCTCAGCGATGTGGGTCACAATCCACAGTATATATGTATTGTGTATGCACACAGTCATGGCTATGCACTGTGTCTGTAATTCACACTGTATAGCAATAGAGATGCCTCATGATTCCATGCAATGGCACTGTGTCTGTACTTCACACTGTATAGCAATATAGATGCCTCATAATACCCTGCAATGGTCATGCACATCTGCTAAATGTGCATTTTATCTGTAGGGCAGACAGACAACACTGCAATGTGACACCATTACCCCACTGTATATGTGACAGGACACCATTGTGTTAAACATGTATGCATGTCAATGCACACGTCAGCAGATTACATGTCATACTACATGTTAATGTCAAGGTCATATGCCACACATCAGCCATGTGTACTGTTAACCTGTGCTGGTCCACATGGTGTAACTCAGGGATGCATGCTTACTACCATGATTGTGTGAAATGCATGGCTTCTGCTATGACACATGCATGCTGTTGTGTGCAACCCAGGGATGTATGATAACTACCACTATTATTGTCTGAGCTGCATGCCGTCTGCTGTATCACATGCATGTTGCATGCCTTCTGTCAAATCACATGCATGGTGTGTGTGTGTGTGTGTGTGTGTGTGTGTGTGTGTGTGTGTGTGTGTGTGTGTGTGTGTGTGTGTGTGTGTGTGTGTGTGTGTGTGTGTGTGTGTGTGTGTGTGTGTGTGTGTCTGTATTGTAATGTAGAGTCTTTGTTTGCCCTCACAGGTGATGTAGGTGCATTACCCTCCTGTGGTCCATCTGATGTTAGTGTCCCCACAGACTCTAGCAGTGATGATGAACATATGCTTGAGGCACAGGCAGGGTTGTCAGGGGCTGAATCTGTGCCATTGGTTGCCATTCCACCTATATCCCCCTCATCCCCACACACAGATCTCATGCCAACACATACCCCATCACCAGTGGCCATAGAGGAAGGACAGTTGGCATGTGGTAGCTTGGAACAGGAAAGTGTGGTGGCTATGGAAGGTGTGTATTCACACCATGGTGTCAGGCAAATGACTGGAGATGGGCCACACAGGCATGTGGCCAGTGCTGCTCATAGGAGGACCTCTGGCTGACATGCCCCTGCAGGACAGAGCACAGCAGCTGGTGTCACCAGATGCATGTTTCAGGCTGTAATGGTGGCACAGGCATGTGCTGAATGGCAGAACAGAGAAGGGCAGAGGCTTCAGAGGGCTGCTATCCATTCTTTAAATGACAACATCCAGGCATTGGCAAATGCTCAACAGCAGATTGCTGAGGTTTTGGACAGATGATTGGGTGACATGGTTGGAATCCTTGACCGTGGCATGACAATCCATGAGCGTGAGCTGTCTGTGCTGGAACATCTGGTAGGAGTGAGGCATAGGGCACGTGGATGTAGGCCAGCTACGTCACCTGGTGCAGGTCTACGTGAATGAGCTACCTCACATGCCTGCTCCCATAGTGGCGGTAGCAGCAGCAGTGCAGCTGGTGCTGCGCTGTCCACACCAGGACACAGCAGGCCACGTGCACATGGCCCTGGATGGTCCCAATGGGGACATGGTTCCAGTGGACATGTGTCATCGGACAGTACCCAATCTGCACCTCTGCCTGGTAGTGCCCGTGCAACCCCTGGCAGGCACAGGTCACGTGGCCATGGCTGGACACCGTGAGCTGTAAAACCTGGTCTGTACAGTCTGGAGCTGTCAATAATACCCCTGTGTAGGCCAGACACATGGCAGAACTGTGTGCACACATACACACACACACCAGAAACATCTGTAGGGCACTGCAACACTCACATGCATAACAACCACACATGGCCAATTAGATCACAGGCCCTAACCCACACACATGATGTCATCCACTGGTGCAGCCTAGGCCCCTGGCAAACATTATCACCCTGTGCATATGATGATGCCTGTGCTGCATCCCTGTCATCCACACCATCGGTGCAGGGACATGCTCATATTGTCTGATGCAAAGTGTGAACAGACTAAGGAGATAAGTGTAGATTACAATTGTTGTGTACTGTTGACATGCAGCAGACATACCATGTAGTACAGGTTTAGAATGCATTGTTTTCTGTTCACAGTATGTGTCTTGGTAACAACAGTAACAGCATGTTGGTCATGATGTCCTGCTTCCCTCCTTCAGGTCTAATTGCATGTGCCATTGAGTGTCAGTGTTTGCAGTTTCCCATGTGTAAATGTGGACTACTCACAGGTATGTATGGCAATACCAGCATGCTATTCGTAGCTTCAACCTCACTGTTAGAAAGGCTGACATTCCAAAGATGTCTACACATCTACTGATCCAGGAGCATGGGAGCTGTGTACTAAGCTACAGTGGCTAGAGACGTGACATCCATACCGGGTGACATCACAGGTACAGTTACATGGGGCGGGGAGTTTACATAGCAGTCTAGCTGATGACAAGGGTAGAGGCCAGTTGATAGCTTGAGGCCTCACTGTGTAGCAGTAATACACATTCACATTACAGGATGAGAACACACAACTACACACACACACACACACACACACACACACACACACACACACACACACACACACACACACACACACAGGTATTCACACATGTATTCAGACACACAGTAACATGCCCACACTCACGGGGTCAACGACACTGTAACACACACACACACTTGATAGTGTTGAGGTGAGGACCCCTGCCTATGTGGTAATCACCATTACAGTACTGTGCACCCACATGATGCGACACAGAGAATACACATGTACAGGTAGTCAGTAATGCCTAAGATCGACGGCATCAACAGGGTAGTAGATTGCATCACCTGGAGGGGTTAGGGGTCCTATCTGTTCACTATGGTAACATACATCCTCACTCCATGGACCAGACAGCCATACATACATACACACACACACACACACACACACACACACACACACTGTGGAGTCCACAATTGAATGCACCTATGTCATGCACATACAGATAGCTCACATGTGTGTGATACACACCCCACCCCTGCCTATGTCTTGCTTTCTACAATGCAGTATGTACAGATCTCTACAACAGTGTACAGGAGTGTGAGTAACAATTGGGATGTATTCCCCACCATACGTGGCATATATGGACACACAAGCAAACACACATGGCAGTACTGTGAATCAAACACCTGCTATCTTATGATACGTATGACAGACATGCAGCAGTATTGCCCGCATTACAATGTGTACCAATGCTACCTTTGGCAATTGTGCTGATATATGCACATGGGAGGTCTTAAGTGTTACAGGTGTCAAGTGATTTACAGTCAGTGACACCCTGACCGCTGTGTAGGTTGTATGTGTTCCCCTTCAATTAACAGAAACATAGCTTAGTGTTTGCACATGTTATTGTAGGATGGCTTGTGACACACCTGTGAGCTGTCTTCAGCAAACATCCATCTGCAAAGATGGCCCACCACTTAGTTATGTCCACACATCCATCCATACCTGATGTACATCTTACCGTACTGTCAGTATATCACCATATACAGTTGGCAATGATGGGGCTGCATTGCAACTGCATGTTGTAGTAAGACACATGTCACCTGCAAACATCAGCTACTGCACATGCATGGTAGCTGAATGCACACCACTACATGTACATGTGTGTAGGTCCTACATTCCTGTCATTTAGCCATGTTTGTAGGCATTGCAATTGGTGGACATGTGTGATGACATACATGACACATGGACTGTTGTATGATATGATAGTTGTCATGGGTAACCAGTACAGAGGGAATGTTAACTCAGTCAACATTGATATCACACCTTATGTACTGTTAGCATTCAACAGCCATGGACCTACCTTCCATGTGCATGTGTGTAATTGCTGTAGCCACCTGTCTGCATGAAGGACAGCAACAGCTATGCTATGTACATATGTGTTGTGTGTGTGTGTGTGGCATGTACATATCCATGGCAGGTACATGTATGTCATATCCAAACATGAGGGTGTTTACTGGTGTACAGCAACAGTCATCTGTTACTGCTGTATATGACCCAGGGCCCCTGTTATGTGTACAGCCGACCTGGTTATGAACAGTGGTATCATTGCATTGCATAACACATGATGCAACTGTGTCAGTACATGGGTAGTCTGCACAGTTGATGTAGAGCTAGGTACAGTCCACTGGTCATGGGTCACATGGTGTTGTACTAATATATGTTCTACCACATGTATGGATGTGTGTTGCTGGTCCAAGGACATGGTGATGTCTGAGGGCTACATCCTAGAATGTGGCTTTTGACACTGTGATCTGCACCTGACACATCTGTGATGCCTTTTGAGGGTGTACTGGTCAGTACATGTGAGTGGCCTTCATGTACGTGGGGACACCACCACCTGGAGCGGTCTGTACCGGTGTTATGGCCCACATGTCTGTATCCGAGGTATATGGTGGTAGTGCTATTGTGCACAACTGAGCCTTCAGCCAGGTGTTCCTCACTGCACAGATGTCAGTATTCCCCATTGTTGGATCTACATTGGGCAGCTGTGATTATGAATGCTACACATCTAGCACTGTTTAGCATACACATACAATGCAGTTGTCCTCTAGGTGTCAGGGTGTTAACCTGGTCTCAGGACATTCATCTATGAATGGCACTATATGGGTGAAGTAGCCACTCCTGGCAGGACATCACCACGGGTGGTAGTAGTGTGCCAGGTTTAGATTGGTACATCTAAGGTGATGGACAGCAGCAGACATTGTGTAGAAGACCGGTGTCAGATATATGTAGTGCAGCGTTCCTGCTAACAATGACAACTATCGACACCAGAGTCCATTACAATGTGTTGTTCACGTCTAACTGTAATAGCATGGCCACTGTGCCCTTCCGTGTTTAGAATCAGAGTGCATACAAAACAGCCCTGTGCTACTAAGTGTGTGAGCATGCCCAGTATAACGTTGTGTAGATGGACACATAGTGCATTCCAAATGGCCGTGTGCTACTAAGTGTGTGAGCATGCCCAGTGACACCTTGTGTCGGTTATGTGCCTCTATGTGTATGGGCATGGCCATTGTAACCCTGTATAGCGATAGTAGTCATCCAGTCAACAGATGGCCATACCCCACTTCAGGATGGATTCCTACATTGAACACACAGGTTCACAGGTATGTACATCGTAACTGCCAGCATCCATGTCGATGTCCACATTCCTAGAAGGTCATATTGACAGTCTTGAAAGGTGTAGTGTCTGTGGCATGGCTCGTATCTATGTAGTATTGTAATAGTGGTCCGTAGATAGGCAGTTGTCCTGATCCCACCACTGGCGTGTGTTTGTCTCCATCTGCCTGGGGACAGAAATATGCTTTTAGACTGCTCACACTCCATACAATCCCTATCGCCGTCTTTGCCAATGCTGATGATGTCACCCACCTAGAAGTACACCTCTGGGAGTGCTGTGTCCCAGTAATCTCAGTAGTGTGTTCTGTAACTGCGTAATGCTGTAGTGTGATAAGGTAGTTAGGTCTGTGTTCTAATCCCAGCCATGCCAACTGTGTGTGTGTGTGTCTCCATCTGCCTGGGGACAGAATAATGCTTTTAGACTGCTCACACTCCATACAATCCCTATCGCTGACTTTGCCATTGCTGATGATGTCACCCACCTAGAAGTACACCTCTGGGAGTGTTGTGTCCCAGTAATCTTGGTAGCGCATTCTGTAACTGTGTAATGCTGTAGTGTGATAAGGTAGTTAGGTCTGTGTTCTAATCCCAGCCATGCCAAGTGTGTGTGTGTCTCCATCTGCCTGGGGACAGAATAATGCTTTTAGACTGCTCACACTCCATACAATCCCTATCGCTGACTTTGCCATTGCTGATGATGTCACCCACCTAGAAGTACACCTCTGGGAGTGCTGTGTCCCAGTAATCTCAGTAGCACGTTCTGTAACTGCGTAATGCTGTAGTGTGATAAGGTAGTTAGGTCTGTGTTCTAATCCCAGCCATGCCAACTGTGTGTGTGTCTCTGTCTGCCTGGGGACAGAATAATGCTTTTAGACTGCTCACACTCCATACAATCCCTATCGCCGACTTTGCCATTGCTGATGATGTCACCCACCTAGAAGTACACCTCTGGGAGTGTTGTGTCCCAGTAATCTTGGTAGCATGTTCTGTAACTGTGTAATGCTGTAGTGTGATAAGGTAGTTAGGTCTGTGTTCTAATCCCAGCCATGCCAACTGTGTGTGTGTGTCTCCATCTGCCTGGGGACAGAATAATGCTTTTAGACTGCTCACACTCCATACAATCCCTATCGCCGACTTTGCCATTGCTGATGATGTCACCCACCTAGAAGTACACCTCTGGGAGTGCTGTGTCCCAGTAATCTCGGTAGTGCATTCTGTAACTGCGTAATGCTGTAGTGTGATAGAATAGACAGGTAGGTGTTCTATTCCAAGGCATGACAGGTGTGTGTGTTTGGCAGTCATATCCTATGTGTTGGTGTCTGTGAGTGGCTAGCTACTGGATGTGTTGAGGAGCGTGTTTTGTTGTTTTCCTATATAGTGGCCATAAATGTCACAATCGGCCAAGAGACTGGGTTGGCAAGACATACACATACATTCGGCAATAGGTCTGGTGAGTAATGTCAGCAGCCCTAATCTTACCCTTAATACAGTCTGAACCCATGTGATGCACAGAAACACACTTGCCTTGATATTAACACCAGTACATAATGCAGGTGTGGTTTCCTTTTCATTCTTGTCTAATGCTTTGGTGTCACATGGTCCGCTGTTGAGATATATATTCTATATCTATGTATGTGTGTGTATATGTATATGTGTATGTATATATATATATATATATATATATATATATATATATATATATATATATATATATATATATGTGTGGACATTAGCACACATAAATCTACATGATGGAATACATGTCCTATACTGTTGAATGCCTGTGCTGGATGATCTGTATGTGATAACCTCAGATGTATGTATATCTGCCATGGCTTAGTGGTAAAGCACATTGTCTGTGGTGTGCAGGGTCCCGGGTTCAAGCCGTGCAGAGGGCAGTTGTTTTGTTGCTGGGAAGAACAAGGGACATTGAATACGGTGATAGTAAGGTGCTTTTAACCAGTTGTGTGCGGGTCTGTGTGACAGTAAGCAGTGGTTATTTTTGGGGAGGCTCAGTATGGGTCATGTAACTATGCATTAGAAGACAATACTATGCAAACGAGGTGGAAAATAGTGAATCCCATTTATCCCCAGGGTGTGATGCAGATCCCAAGAGTGTATGTGTATAGATAGCCAGGTGCAGGACTCAAATATAGGTGAAAGCATGGGGGGGTGTCAGGCATACTGTACGTACATTGGAGCCCTGTGTCTCGGGATTGCTCCTGGCTTAGCACGCCTAAGCTAGGGGTGTGTCTATACCTGCCTAGTGCAATTGGGAGGGACAACAGCAGTAGGAGAGTAGTCAAGGTGAACAAGCTGGGCAAACAGGTGATAATTATCACAATCAGCAGATTACAGGCCCAGCCCAGCCCAGAACACTATGATAAAGTGAGCAAGCACCATACCCTCGGGTTTTTCCACACTCTACACCACCAGTGTATACATGCGGGGAAATTTTACAAAACAATCCAATGAAATGAGAAGGGCTGCAGCAGGCAACATAGACCAACATGTGCAGGAGGCTGAGGGTGGTGAGGATGTGAATGCTGCTGAACAACCCTCAGTGAGGAGACAGAGAAGACTGTACAGACCCAGGGTAACCTACCAGGGGCTACATGAGCTGGAGATAGTGGAGCACTATGGGGTGGACAGAGACCTCCTACAGCAGATTGTTGAGCTGTGCCGGCCACACCTGACACATCGAACAGGCCACCCATCCCAGTGGATACCAAGGTATGTGTAGGCCTAGGTATACTAGCCACAGGTACCTCCCAAAGCACAACTGGGGATATCATGGGGATCTCACAGGCATCTGCATCCAGAGTATTCCACCAGTTCCTGGATGCCATGTCACCACATGCCAGTGAGCACGTACATTTCCTCAACACACGTGAGGTGTTGACCAGCAATATGCGTCTCTTCCACCAAATGGCAGACTACCCTGGGGTAGTGGGTGCTATAGCCTGCATGCATGTATGCATCAAAGCACCACCTGGTGAGCAGGGTAGGGCCTACATTAACTGCAGGGGCATCCCCTCCATCAACTGCCAGGTCATATGCGATGCCCAGGGCATTATACTGAATGTGTGTGCTGGCTGCCCTGGAAGCTATGACGATTCTGATATATGGCATCTGACACAGCTGTACCACAGCTTTGCCAATATGGACATCCCCTACGGTCACCTAGTGGGGGATGCTGGGTACCCACTGGAGCCGTGGCTGATGACACCCATCAGAAATGCACACACACCTGAACAACTACACCATAATGAGGCACATGCACAGGCCAGACATATAATAGAGCATGTGTTTGGGATGCTCAGGTCATGGTTCCGGTGTCTGGACACATCCGGTGGAGCCTTGCAGTATTCACCAGCTACATGCACCCAAATTGTTATGGTATGTGCTATGCTACACAATATGATCCTGTGGAAACAGCTGCAGCAGGAACAGCATGGGGCAGGGCCACACAGCCCCCCACCAATGCCAAGGCCTGTACAGGCACAGAGTGACTCGGAGGAGGAACAACCTGAGCTGGACCCAGTAGGCGGAAGGAGGCATGCCCAGTATGACCTGGCCTTGGCAAAGAGGCAATGCATAGCATATGCACTGACACAGTAGGTACCCAGGGAATGTCACCCTCTCTGACTCGCACAGACAGTAAAAGGGATGCCAAACATGACACTACCTGTGCTCAGCCATGTATAGGAAGTGCACTGTGTGCATCCGACATAGGCAGCCCTCCAGCACCATCCTCAGGTCTGGCACACCCTCAAGGTAAGTCAATCAACCTACCAATTGGCAGTTGTATTAGAATGTGTTGTTACCTGTAGCTATGGTATGGATGTGAGCATGCAAGGGAATTTGGTGGCCAAATGTTAAGGCAGCGGACAGTAGACATCCATAGTGGCACCATGACATCTGTAGCACATACCAGGGTCACCATAGTAGCCAGTAGTACACAGGGTGTCATAACCCACTGTGGGTAATGGGCTGAGCATCATGTGTGTCCATACAGCCCACACAAGTCTCAACCAGCTGGACAGGTGTAGACCAACACAGACAAATGCTGTACTATGGCCTCTGAATATGCCCAATGGATGACCCCCCCACAGACCCACACAGACAGACTACAGCAGGCCAGGCAGTTGGATGTAGGTTGTGAAGGCTAGGACATCTGAAACTAATATGT
>NC_056739.1:376953327-376993327 GCF_019279795.1 Protopterus annectens | reverse complement strand
CCTATTTGTACAGACAGAAAATAGATCATGATTGGAGAAGTAACAATAGGTGCACGCAAAGTTATAAGCGATTGATCATTCCCTATTGCAATCTAGACACGAAGATAAAAGAAGTAATTAGGAGAAATTGGAACATCTTAACAATAGATAATAAAATAACAGAGATAGTTGGTGATAGACCCAGTTTTGCACATAAGAATATGAAGTCACTTAAAAGGTTGGTATGTTATGAGAGTGAGGGCTTTAAACCTATTGATTCTATGAGAATAGGAACTTTTCCATGCAGGAGTTGTAACCAATGTACTTTTATATCTGGTAATAACATCTTTATACATCCTGACACCGGAAAGATTTACCGTATGAATTTTTATGCTGATTGTAAATCGAGAGATATCATATACATTGCTGTGTGTCAGACTTGCTCATGCTTTTATGTGGTCATGGCTAATAGAAGTCTGAGGGAACGCATTAGAGAACATGTATATGCAATACACAAAGAAAATGAATCTAATGCTCTAGCTAATCATATTCTACAGCAAGGTACATCACATAAATTTAGTTTCACAGTGTTAGAATTAATAAGGAAATCTAATAGGCTAGGTAACATCAGAAATTACACTGAAGAGAAGGAAAATAAATGGATTTTAAGGTTACAAGGACATAAAGGGCATGGTTTGAATGAACGTGTGACACAAACCTTTTTTGGCAGCACGTTCATATGTACATTGAGTTCTTAATATAATATAGAAAATATAAGTGCGATGTTCAGTTATTTTATAATGTATTTTATATAACATTTGTATGTGTTGTAATAATTTTGTAGAGATGCATTTATAAGTGCCCTTTTACTGAATACTGATTTATTATCATATTAATTAATTCACATTCCTGACTGGTTGAATGTGTTTTTTGTATAGTATTTAAATGGTTAGATTTTATGGCAGTTATTTAAGTCTGATGAAGCGTTCTTGAAATGTGAAAGCGCTTACTTGCTGCAGTATTAAAGGTTTTTATCATCTTCAATTGGTCGTGTTGAGCCTCTTCTGTTCTTGGACTATTGGATTTTGTATATCGGTGGAAGGCTCTTTACTCAGTGCCACTTTGTTGGTTTACATTATATATTCGAGACACACCAGATTTTTCAGGCCAACACATACCCACGGTCAGTACAGGGTTTAGAACTTTACTTATTTTCCTAGATGAGAGCTTATTCTTGTAGCAGTTTAGTTGCTTATTCTGTTTCTTGTAAGATTTACGTATTTTACATACAGAAATAACTGTTTTAGGCAACTGTTACATGAAATATGGTACATAATTATTTCCTACAACCACAGGACATTTGTCATTGTATTATGTTTGGTCAGGACATACCTACCCAAACAGGGACTGTCCCTCACAAAGTGGGGCAGGAGGTACCCTTCTTACGTCAGAGGCTTAATCACCCTATATCCAACTGCCACTATGCGAATGTGTAAAGTATATATTCTCGATAATTCATGTGGGTAGCCATGCATCATGGTCAGGTGTTTAATCCCGGGTAGTAGGTTCTGCATGACCAGCTGGAGGCTGAGCAGTCTCGTGAACCACTACTGCACATACAGCTTGTGTCCAGATGTCTACAGGGCTAGGCATCGTGTCGTGACACCAAGTCTGATGTTTACACTGGATACATATCCCATCAGGGATATCCAAAAATTGAACAAGACAATAACCTTCGATATTTTTGGATTTACGAAAATGTGATAGGGTTTTACATGCAAGGGATACATAGTTTGCAATCCTGACACTGCCTAGGGTGAGACTGCCTACTAGATATGAGTAGTGGTCACTATGTGCAGATATGGCTGCACCAAGCTAGCAGCCCGTGCTGTAGAGGGGATGATGGGTATTCAATTATGCATCCAGGTGTGTTGTAGTTGAATGGCTCACTTCAGTCCAGACCATTATGTAGGTATATGCTGGTGACGTTTCTGTACATGTGTATCGCACATTTTTAATATTCATATGTTTGTGGGATTGTGTTCTACAGTATGGCCTGTCAGGCTATATTGCGGATGTGTATGTTTGTTCTTTGTGTTTCTTTCTGATTCACCCACTGCTCCCTCATACACCTCCAGTTCACCTATTGTGCATCCAACACAGTCTCCCCTTTGCGAATTATTACATTACTGTTCCTCCCCACATCCATATTCCACACACTCCATCCATCCCTTCTCTGGCTGATGGCCCATGGCACGGTCAAGGAAACACATTGCATACACTACATATCTCTGGTACCTGTATGGTTGTGAGGACTACCCTAGCATTTTTCACCTTCCACATGCTGTACATCACGCACATAGGTACACGCAAATACTTATCTTTCATGATGTGGTAGGTAGACCTGGGTAATACCCGTTCATCTTTGGCCCATCCTGACAAGGACGCCTTGGACTGCAAATGGGCAGATTTTGGGTGAATGCTTTGACCATTGGTAGGGTTGCCACCTTTTCAAATGGCCAGGATGGGATATATTTGGGACACACATCAGATTTTACAGGCCAACACATACCCACTGTCAGTACAATGGATAGTACTTTTGTTTTATGCCTAAATGTAAGCTTATTGTTGTAGCAGTTTAGCTGCTTCTTCTGTTTTGGTTTCTTGCTTATTCTATTTCTTGTAACATGTAGGTATGTTACATATGGAAATAACTATTGTATGTGACTATTACATAAGATGTGGGATATAATTATGTCCTACGATCGAAGGATATTTTACATTTATAATGGTTTTGGTATGGACACAACTGCCCAGAGGGGGACTGTCCCTCACAATGTGGGACAGGTGGTAACCCTGACCATTGGGCTAGACTTAGCTATTGGCAGCATGCTAACACGATGCATTTCGCTTCCACTTGGTATAACTATCAACATTACAATAGAATACCGGCATGGGGTTTTAAATGTCATTTGTTTGAGGGATGGGGACTCGATATTCAGATACGTGCATTTGTATTTGCTTCTTATTTTTGTGTTCGCAAAACTGTCTTGCACATGCTCTGCATACGTTTCAGTATCCACAGACACTGACAGGTGTGATTACTATTGGAGGCAGGCTGTAATATTCAGCATTTTAGGTTGCATGTAAACAGCCGACATGTCCACGCCTCCGTGCGGCGCTTCGACATGCCATGTGCACTCGCACACATTTCCTATGCAAGTGGATGTGGCGGCAGTGAGCCTTCATTAATATGCATATAGTGCTACTGCGCCATCTCTACGCCGCATGGTCGGCGCAAGCCTAACACTGTCCTTGCGCCGAGCTTCATGAATCCCGGGGTCTGTATGAATTGCAGGAGGAGTAAATTCTTGGCATGTTGTGGGTGCTGCAAAGAACACTTTTGGCTAACATCAAAGACTGAAGCAATACTAATTTCACATCCTTTAATCATACTTTGACACAGAAATACAACCCATTGCCACTATGATATTAGAAACCCAAAAGACTTGGAGAAATTAAACTGAAGGCTTCTTTACATCTTTCACTGTAACTAGTTACATTCTGTTGTAATTGAGGAAACCACTGGATCACTACAATTTCTGAGAAAGTTACTCACAAACATTGATTCTGATGCCACTGATAAAAAAAAAAAAACTTTCTGATATAAAGTATTCTTTCTAAAATTACCCCTTAAAGCACATTCCAATACCTAGTATCTAAAGAAGGCTTTCTTATTGTTTGATAAAGAATTTATAAACGTGTGCTTATAAATCATTATAATATTCTTGACCAGAGGTGCCTTATCCTATTCATTTTGTTGGAAAATTTCCTGTAGAAGCTACAATGATTTTTTTCTAGTTAGGTAATACATGCAGCTGTCTACTCCACCAAGGTGGTTCAAACCTGAATGCAAATTTTAGAATGAAATTATTCATGCTTTCATTAATGGTATTAGAAAACAATTCCAACACTCCTGGATATTCTGTGGGCAATTCATATTTCTGTTCACATTTTAGTAGGTCTTTTATCAGTATGATATACTGAGCTCAACAGTATAACTTAACAGGTACAATTTCTGGTTTATTACTTCGGCCCCGACTATCATCAGGAGCATATTAAGTTTTAGTTGGCTTTTTTCATGAGTGCTAGCAGATTGAAGAAAATCAGCAAAACAGACTCCCTGACAATGCAATTTTCTTTTTTCTCTACTATTGTTTAATCTTGGAGTGGGTATGTAAAAAGTTTGTGGATGTGGTTGGTGTCCACACACACATGGGATGTAAGAATGCTTGCTCCCCACAAAAAGAAATTTACCTCTGAAGTTTGTCAGAAGTTTGTAGGAGTATTTAAAATATCTATAGAAGTTCCAAATAAATTTGGTTTGCAACAGATTCTGGACAAAAAAGAAAAATAATGGATTGTCATGTTGGGTGCTTTGTTTTCACCTGCTTTAAAAAAGCATTTTTAAGATGAATTTTTTTCAAGGTTTATGAATTCATTCATTCATAGTTATATCTGTTCTTATCATATATTTATACATGTTGCATTTATGCAGTGATGTATTTAGTTTGGTATTTATTCATAAACTTTGCACTTTTAATTTTCTGTGTTCTGCTTACTATTTGATGATGTCACCATTAGGAGGTTATATATGGCAATCTTTTTGGTTTCAACCGATTATATACTGATGAATGTACATTCAGTGCTGAAATCAGTTTATCTGTGAGACTATGGAGCTAAAATAAAATTATTGCACTCTGAGTTCTGCAGTTGATAGTTTTCAGTTCTGGATTATGTTCTAGTCTTTTGAATAAATCACCATGATCCAATTAACCAAGTATGGAAATATGGGGTGAACCTCTTCTGCAATGCCTTTCCCACCATTGTCAACACTTCACTAAAATTTCTTAAGGTAGAAAACAGGGCAAAGATCAACACTCTTTAAAAAAAGTTGGTACCTGCACTGAAAATGATGCTGCCCAGATCAAAGCAGAAGAAAGTTTTGTGAGCCTCCCAAATGTTGATGTTCCAGTAAGCAACATTGTGTATGTCAAACACATCCAATCAGGCTGTGACAGCCAAAGCCCAAATGAGCAAAAAGTCCCCATCTAGACCTTGATGTACCAAGTCAGCTTAAATTCACTGAGATCCAAGATGAGTACTCCAACAAAAGAACAAGAAAGCAGTACAAATCGAAGTTTGTTGTTCTTACAATGGAAGGAAAATGCTCTATAAGTCCTCTGCAGAGCAAAGATTGAGACCATGAAGTCTCCTACAGGAGACCTTGATGGGAAAAGACCAACAGCTGTAAGATGTGGATTTCTGTACTATAATCAAAGCCGACTCTGTCTTTTATTGCAGAACGCTGAGCTGGAAAACTCTTGATGGTATTCATATGTACTGTGGTATCCTTTAAAAATCTGCCTCTTATGAGACTTGGTGTAGAAGGGCCTGAAGACAGCAAATCCTGATACTTGGGTTACTATTGTCTGTATATCTGCCTGTGAGGATGCCTCTTCCTTTTAGTGGAGTGAGCCTGGCCAAGAAAGAAGAAGCTGGGGATGTGGACTGTACACATGCTCCATGATATACAGGGACTTTTTCCCCATTTCCTCTATGACCTGATGAAATACTACCTGAAATAAGTTATTTCCTAGAATGGTGCTCCTAGTATTGCCTGATGCAGCACATGCTGAAAAAAATGAAAGTGTCAGCAACACCATCTACTTTTCCTATCACCATACCAGTATAGTTTAACAGACAATATGAAGACTTGCAAAAGAGGCCATATTAAGGTTATTTTCCAGAGGGTCTTTTACTCCACAGGTAATGAGATCTGATGGCATTTCAAGTGAATGATTCTTTGGGGTGACTGGAGCTGAGACAGGCAAGGTAATTAACTTAGTGCCCTGTGGACTAAGCTAGAAGTGAACTTTGTCCTGCAGAAATGTAATGAAGCAGTGAGGTCTTTGGTTCTGTGCTGGACTGAAGAGATCTCATAAAAGGCTAAATAAATAAAATTTGAATCCATGTTTAAGTGCATATAATCTAGAATACTATTACAGGGCATAAAATAGATAAGCATGCACAAACAGATAGCAATAAAACCTGTAGAAGCACCTAGCTCCCATAGGTCAATTTGAAAAGGTAGATTCAAAGAAAGCACTTCAAGCCATTCAGTATTGGGATCAGCCACAAACATCCTGTTATAAGCTTCCAAAGACATGGTCCTTGATAGGCACTGGAACACTCTCCTTAAAAGTCAAGCCAAGCATTTAGTACCTCATACAGTCCAAGGGTGTAAGAGCACAGATTGTGAGCAGGCCTATATCTATAGAAAAGTTCCCTAAGAAAAATGGAACCCTGGTTAAGAAAAGGAAGATATGTCAGGATGAGAACTTTGTACGCAATATGAAACTGAATTGGTAGCCAATGTAGACTCTGCACCACTGTCATAAATATAGTTCACTTTCAGATAAACTCCAACTCCATCGAATTCTTTTTACTCCCTGCCCTCCAGCACCTATTTTCTGTGCACTGTTGCTCGTTTCATTTCTCTCAAAGCTTAATTACCCACTTTTACATGACTTCAAATTTTGTTTATGCAATCTATTCCATTATGTTATATATAATGTCTACAATCAAACTTATCCTGCATGTCTTGCATAACTATAAATACAATTTAGAGTCTAATTTATTGTATTGTAATTGTATTGCATTGCATTAATCTTACTTGCTGGAGCTTTTCTCCCTGGGCTTCCACTGAAAATGGGCTCTGCTTAGCCCAGTCGACTATCCCGGTAAACAAATGCCAACAAATAAATACATAAATAATAAATAACTATAGTGTTATAAAGATAACCCAGTAAGTAGCTGGTCTGAAGAATCCTCTAGCAAGTCAAATTTAACATCCAGCAGTCCCCAGATACATGGTATTGCATTAGTGCAGGCATGAGAAAAAACACAGGATGTGCAACCCCAGGTGGTTTAGCTAATATTCTTCAGATGATTACATGGGAAATTGACAGTGGCAGACACCTAGTAGCTAACAGTGAGATGATTATCAAATATCACATCTAAATTACACACGTTCAACATAAATTCCTGTTTGCCACCACTACAGGTGATATTTGAGAACAAAGCTGGAGCATATGATTTCTGAATGGTGGCATAAATGGTCATAGCAACTGTCTAGCTTGTGTCAAGCTTCAACTGATTATCATTCATCCACTAATGGATGCGTTCCAAGTCTGAAGTAGTTTTATTTAAGGCTAACTTAGGATTTTGATGAAAGGAGAGGTAGTGCTGGATGTATTCCACATAACAGCAAAAGTTTAAACTGCTCCTATGAATAACATCTCATACTGGCAATACATATATGATGAACAGCATCAGACCAAGAATAAAACCCTACAGCACCCTTTATGTCAGGGGGAATGGAAATGAGCAATAAATACACATTTATCAATATATTCATGAATACTTTAAGTACCCTTACCCTATTCGAAATAAAAGAGCAAAAACACTCAAACCCACTGGCTGCCTCATTCTATAAGAATTTTCATGCAAAAATGTGACAAAGCATGGAAACAATGGCACAAAGATAAGATAATCATAAAAAAACAAACAAAAAACAAACAAACAAACAAAAAAAAAAAAACAAAGACATTCTGCAGCTCAATTGAAAAAAATATTTTAACCTGGCTCTCCTTCGTCGCCAACCCTTTATCCATAATTATCCTCCTCAGAAACAGCTACCAAATTTATCACTTGCTACATCGATATCATAGCCTCCCTTATCTCCAGCTCTCCCCAACCATTAAATCTACCTTTAAACTCTGCTAGTCCTGACATTCATGTCTTCAGTCTCAAACCTGTCTCCACATCATATGTTAAAGTTACTAAATAAACTTAAAACATGTTCTCCTGCTGAGGATCTCCCTGCTGAGTACTTAAGCCTGCTGCAGACTCTTTAGTATACCCAGTCTCAATTTTCATTAGCAGATATATTCAAGACAACAGTGTCGCTGCAATCTGGTAAAAAATCTTCATTATTCCCCTCTATAAAAGAGGTAGCTCCTCTGAAATCTCTACCCTTAGGCCAATTGCCATCTTGTCCCCTCTAAGATCCTGAAAAAGTGTATTCATAAGTAACTCCTTCAGTACCTCTTGCAAAATGGTCTCCTAACCACAATACAACATTGTTTCCAACCAGGCCATAGCACCACTACAGCTCTCTTCAACTTTTCTGACACCATGAATACAGCTAAAGACAAGAGAAGTTTATGTCTACTGTTTTTCTAGATCTTTTGAAAGTCTTTGACACCATGTCATATGAGAAACTTTTGACTCAAATGTCCTTTCTGGGCCTTTCCAAAACAACTCTTCTATGGTTTACTAACTGCTTAGCTGAAAGACATCCATTTGTCAGATGTGTCTTTTGTTTCTCTCCTTTTCTCCTAGTTAAAACAGGTGGGTCTTAAGGTTATTAACATTTTCAGCAAAAACCTATATACCTACTCTCAATAAGCTTGCCTTATACATTATGCAGATGACTTAACTCTCATCTGCTTATCTGACTGCCACTGCAGCTGCAATCCTTGACACAAAACCCCTTCTACTCAACCAAACTGTGGTTACATCAAAACCAGCATTTACTTAATCCCAAAAAGACTAAACTACTACTATTTTTTTCCAAAATCCCATGCCATTGCTAAAAGTAGCTTCCACATTTCCTATTTAAACAATGCAGCTATTGAAGTAGTTACCTGTACAAAGTTTCCTGGCATCACCATAGATGACAATGCAAAGTTTGATCTTCACATGCAAAACTATATAAAAATTACTCATCAAAAGCTAGGTGTACTACATAAAGCAAAACAAAAAGCATTACACCTACTAATGGAATCACTCTAACACTTCTCTTTTAATTCTTTTCTTTATGTCTTGCCTGTTTTGACTAACATTCAGATCTTCTCTATTAAATCACAACTGGATAATAATATAGCTAAATTTGCAGCTAACCTGCTACATAAAACTTATCACTGCTCTGCATTACATGTCTCAGCTGGTTAGAACTCCAACTTCAGCAAGGCTATATGCAACTTCTTCTTACCCACAAAATATATATAACCCCTCTAATTTCCCATCTAACTCCTCAGTACTTCATCACAATTTCCAAATCTCCCTTTGCACTCTTAAGACAAAAAACTGCTTGAAAGCTATAAAAAGTATGGGGCAAAGTTTATAACCCAGCCACTAGTGATGCACAAGCCAGTGCATTTCTTCGTGTCAGTCCCAAGCCCGGATAAATGGGGAAGGTTACATCAGGAAGGGCATCCGATGTAAAACTTTTGCCAAATGACATATGTGGACAACAATACAGATTTCCATACCAGATTGGTCAAGGCCCGGGTTAACAATGCCCACCACCAGTACTGTTAGCCAACAGGGTGTTGGTGGAAATTGGACTACTGTTGGCCGAAGGAGACGAAGAGGGGGAAGACATGTCTGAAGGAAGGAAGAGTGGAGGAAGGTTAGGAGTGTGGTAGTGAGGTTAGGAACTTTGAATGTTGGCAGTATGACTGGTATAGGGAGAGAGCTAGCTGATATGATGGTGAGAAGGAAGGTTGATATATTGCACGTGCAAGAGACCAGATGGAAGTGGAGTAAGGCCAGGTGTATTGGAGATGGGTTCAAATTCTTCTTTCATGGTGTGGATGGGAGGAGAAATAGGGTAGGGATTATCCTGAAGGAACAGTATGCCAAGAGTGTTTTGGAGGTGAAAAGATTGTCAGAGTGATGTTTATGAAGCTGGAAATTGATGGTGTGATGATGAATGTTGTTAGTGCATATGCTCTGGAAGTTGGGTGTGCGATGGATGAGAAAGAAAAATTTTGGAGTGAGTTGGATGAAGTGGTGATGAGTGTACCCAAGAGTAAGAGAGGAGTGGTGATCAGGGCAGATTTCAATGGGCATGTTGGTGAAGGGAGCACAGGGGATGAGGAAGTGATGGGTAGGTATGGTGTTAAGGAGAGGAATATAGAAGGACAGATGGTAGTGGATTTTGTGAAAAGGGCAGGCATGGCTGTGGTGAATATGCATTTTAAGAAGAGGAAGGAGCATAGGATGATGTACAAGAGTGGAGGAAGATGTACACAGGTGGATTACATCCTATGTAGGAGAGCCAGACTGAAGGAGATTATAGACTGTAAAGTGTTGGCAGGGCAAAGTGTAGTTAGGCATCATAGGATGGTGGACTGTAGGATGACACTGGTGATCAAGAAGAGGGAAAGAAGTGTGAAGGCAGTGCCAGCGATCAAATGGTGGAAGTTGAAAAAGGGTGATTGTGAGGTGGAGTTCAGGGAAGAGTTAAGACAGGCACTGGGTGGCAGTAAAGAGTTACCAAACATCTGGGTAACTACAGCAGAGCTGGTAAGGGAGACAACTAGAAAGGTGATTGGTGTGACATCTGGACAGAGGATAGAGAAGAAGGAGACCTGGTGGTGGAATGAGGAAGTACAGGAGAGTATACAGAGAGACAGGTTGGTGAAGAAGAAGTGGGATTGTCAGAGAGATGAAGAAAGTAGACAGGAGTATAATGAGATGAGGTGTATGACAAAGACAGAGGTGGTGAAGGCTAAGGATAAGGTGTATGGAGAGCAGTATGAAAGGTTGGACACTAAGGAGGGAGAAAAGGATCTATACAGATCGACTAGTCACTAGACAGAGGTACTGAGCTGCGAAAGATATGCAGCAGGTAAGGGTGATAAAGGATAATGAGGGATATGTACTTACAAGAGAGGAGAGTGTGTTGAGCAGATGGAAAGAGTACTTTCAGAGGCTGATGAATGAAGAGAATGAGAGAGAAAGAAGGTTGGATGATTTGGGGATAGTGAATCAGGAAGTGCAATAGATTAGCAAGGAGGAAGTATGGACAACTATGAAGAGGATGAAGAATGGAAAAGCTGTTGGTCCAGATGACATACCTGTGGAAGCATGGAGGTGTTTAGGAGAGATGGCAGTGGAGTTTTTAACCAGATTGTTTAATGAAATCTTGGAAAGTGAGAGGATGCCTGAGGAGTAGAGAAGAAGTGTTGTGGTACCAATTTTTAAGAATAAGGGTGATGTGCAGAGCTGTAGTAATTACAGAGGAATAAAACGGATCAGTCATAGTATGAAGTTATGGGAAAGAGTAGGGGAAGCTAGGTTAAGAAGGGAGGTGATGATTAGTGAGCAGCAATATGGTTGCATGCTGGGAAAGTGCACTGTAGATGCAATGTTTGCTCTGAGAGTGTTGATGGAGAAATATTGAGAAGGTCAGAAGGAGTTTCATTCTGTCTTTGTAGACATTGAGAAAGCATATGGCAGGGTGCCATGAGAGGAGTTCTGGTGTTGTATGAGGAAGTCTGGAGTGGAGAAGTATGCAAGAGTGGTACAGGATATGCACAAAGAGTAGTGTTACAGTGGTGCAGTCTGTACTAGGAGTAACAAATGTGTTTAAGGTGGAGGTGGGATTACATCAAGGATCATCTCTGAGGCCTTTCTTATTTGCAGTGGTGATGGACAGGTTGACAGACAAGATCAGACAGGAGTCCCTGTGGACTATGATGTTTGCGGATGACATCGTGATCTGTAGTGAGAGTAGGGAACAGGTTGAGGAGACCTAGAGAGGTGGAGATTTGTTCTAGAGAGAAGAGGAATGAAGGTCAGCAGGACTAAGAATATATGTGCATGAATGAGAGGGAGGATAGAGGATTGGCGAGGTTGTAGGGAGTAGAGTTGGTGAAGGTGGATGAGTTTAAATACTTGGGATCAACAGTTCAGAGTAATGTTAAGTGTGGAAGAGAGGTGAAGAAGAGAGTACAGGCAGGGTGGAGTGGGTGGAGAAGAGTGTCAGGAGTGATTTGTGACAGACGAGTACCAGTAGGAGTGAAAGGGAAGGTCTACAAAAGGGTAGTGAGACCAGCTATGCTATATGGGTTGGAGATGGTAGGACTGACAAAAAGGCAGGAGTCAGAGCTGGAGGTGGCAGGGGTAAAGATGTTAAGATTTGCATTGGGTATGATGAGGATGGACAGGACTAGGGATCAGTATATTAGAGGGCCAGCTCAGGTTGAACGGTTTGGAGACAAAGCCAGAGAGGCAAGATTGTGTTGGTTTGGACATGTGCTGAGGAGGGATGCTGGTTATACTGGGGAAAGGATGGAAATGATGGAGCTACCAGGTAAGTGAAAGAGAGGAAGGCCTAAGATAAGCTTTATGGATGTGATGAGAGAGGACATGCAGGTGATTGGTGTGACAGAGCAAGATGCAGAGGACAGGAAGAAATGGAAATAGTTTATCTGCTGTGGTGACCCCTAATGGGAACAGCCGAAAGAAGAAGAAGAAGAAGAAAATGGGGCAAAGCTTATACTCACGCTGCATATCCAAACTATGGAACTCTGTTCCAAGTTCAATCAAAACTATATCTAGCCTCCATGTGTTTAAGCCTTCTTTCAATAATTTCTTACTCTCTCATGGCGATGCCCACACACCATACCTGTATGATCTATAGTAACAAATACTTTACATTCTTACTAACCTAACCTCTCATCATACTATCTGTCTATACCTTTTCAATACCTGCTGTAGATCAGAGTGTGTGATATACCTTTAGGAAGCATTCCAGTCAGTGGCACGTGCATATAAGTACTGAGCACATGCAAGCAAGAGTGGCCATTTTGAGTGAGCAGCCAGAGTAAAATCATGCATGTGTGTAGCATTCAGTCAGTTTGTTTAAGTTTAATGTCCCTGCTAGCTATTCTGATGTGTTTGTATGTAATAAATTACTTAAATGAACACCCAAGCCTCATCATCTTATTCAGATACACAAGACGAGTGACACCTGCCAACTCCCCACTCTTAGGGTGGACTTGTATCATTTTATTTTTATTTTCTAGACTATACTTCTAATATTTTTGTATATACTGATTGTCATATTTAATTGTCATTTTTTAATTTATTTTTATTTCTAAATCACTGGTGCCTCTTCATGCTTTAGTGTATCCAATGTATTCCGCTATCAAACTGTATGTATATATGCTTTTCAATTGCATTTGCACTAGTGATTTATTTAATGTTATTTAACTCTCTCTGGAGCTTTGATCCCCAGGCCTCTACTGGAAATTTGAATTTATTACTTAAACCCACTTTCACAATAAACAAGTACCAATAAATAAATAAATTAGCCACCCTCCCCATGTAGAGTACGTCCTGTAGACAGAAGTATGTCATTAGTGGTGTCTGCAAAGACACCCCCCCCCTTTATGTACTTCTTTAGTTTAAAAGCAAAATCTTTGTCTAACAAAATATGATGGCAATGCAACTGAAACTAGATCAGACTGTCAAAACCCTCCAGATACTTAAGTTTTGCAGGAAAGGCTAGTTCAGCCCAGTGCCATGTGTGCTAATCATTGGCTCATCCATAATGCCAATAAATGCAGAATTATTTCCAGAAAATGTGAACATGAACAATTTAATAATTAAGGGATTGATTAGAAGAATGTAGGATCTTAGGATCTATGAGGCAGTTTAGTTCAAGGACTATTAAATCTTTTCCTTCAACCTACTGCCTGTAGTAGGGTGACATGGTATAGGCTCAGGCAGAAATTAAGGCTACCCATTCAATTACCAAGGTCTGCCTTAAAGGTGGTGGGAGTTTCACTCTACTTAATATAAATAGTTTATTCTGCAGATGAAGATTGCAGGAAGATGAATCTATCATACCAGCATATCCTTTTTATGTGTTGGTAAAGATTTAAATCCTTTGTATGGGAGTTTGCTTTGCTGTTAGATTCATATTGATTTAAGAAATCAAGGAGTGTATGGTCCTTCATGGCCTTAGATACCAAACATAAGTCATCACAGAGAAGGCTATAAGTATAGTCTTAGGGATTCAAGTTTGCTTGGGTTGATAAGGGTCTTCAAGTCTAAATTCCTTTTAGTTAGGAACCTCTGGGGTCTTTCAAATTGCACAATATGTTTAGACAAGTATAAGCTAAAGTGGGAATTATAGTCAATAACTGGTCTAATAAAGGGTAAACAAACTAAATAATTCAACAAACTAATAAAAAATAAAACATGGAAAAAGCACCACGCTAGGAATCAAAAACTGTATGTTAGCGCTTTCGTTTACTAAAAATATGTAAACTTCTTCAGACAATTCACATACAAAAAATCAACTCTTAAATACTTTAAAAAACATGACATCATTTCCTGAAACATCATTTCCTGAAACATCATTTCCTGAAACATTATTTCCTGAAACATCATTTCCTGAAACAACCTTACCTCAATTTAAAGTAAAAGAACATAAAATGTAAAGTCTTAACTATATAAATCTATTCATAGATACTATGTTAAATTATTTTCTCGTGAAATTCAGTATATTTTTTATCTTAATAAAGCTTTAAGTTTTAAAGTGCTCCTGATAGAGATTACATCATTTAAACCTGGTGGGACCAAAGCATTTAATTTCAACTGCCATAAAACTTCTTTTTCTTCAAGTTTTAGGCTAGTCGGTCCCCCTGTTTAATTCTCAGATACTTTTTCAATAGCCATGAATAAAAATTCATGCTCAGGGAATGATAAAATGTGCCTAGCTAGGGCATTGGTAGTGTTCCCTTTGTTAATTGCATAGTAGTGTTCATAAATTCTGTTTTTCAGTGGTCTATCAGTTTTCCCTATATAAAAAGCCTGGCATTTAGAGCACAAACTAAGATAGACCACCCCCCTAGTGTTACAATTAAACTTCCCATTGATGTAAAACTTTTACAGGCAAGGGCAAGTGGTTTATTTAAACCAATTTTATAGTTAAAAGAGAATGAAATAACTATCGAATCTAGAGGGGACTTGTCAGTTGATTTGACCACCTCTTTTGATTGCCCACTTTTACATGACTTTAATAATGTAACGAGCTTTGAGAAAGAGGGTTCATTTGCATCTAGTTTTATTACCATGTTTTCTTTGGATGCTCCATCTTTAAAAACTATTATTTTCAAAAATTGGTGTTATTTATCAGAAGATCAATCAAATAGTAAAAACATTAATGAACATCCTCAAGTGCTTTTTCGTAAGGGATGTAATTTGAAAGCACTTTTGGAAAATAATAATTCCAATGTGCACCGCCCACATAAAGGGATGTTCAAATGTGAAAATTGTCATTGGTGCAAGTATATAAAAGTGAGTAACTCATTTACAGTAAAAGGAAAAAAGTTTTACATCAATGGGAAGTTTAATTGTAACACTAGGGGGGTGGTCTATCTTAGTTTGTGCTCTAAATGCCAGGCTTTTTATATAGGGAAAACTGATAGACCACTGAAAAACAGAATTTATGAACACTACTATGCAATTAACAAAGGGAACACTACCAATGCCCTAGCTAGGCACATTTTAACATTCCCTGAGCATGAATTTTTATTCATGGCTATTGAAAAAGTATCTGAGAATGAAAGAGGGGGACCGACTAGCCTAAAACTTGAAGAAAAAGAAGTTTTATGGCAGTTGAAATTAAATGCTTTGGTCACACCAGGTTTAAATGATGTAATCTATATCAGGAGCACTTTAAAACTTAAAGCTTTATTAAGATAAAAAATATACTGAATTTCACGAGAAAATAATTTAACATAGTATCTATGAATAGATTTATGTAGTTTACACTTTACATTTTATGTTCTTTTACTTTAAATTGAGGTAAGGTTGTTACAGGAAATGATGTTTCAGGAAATAATGTTTCAGGAAATGATGTTTCAGGAAATGATGTTTCAGGAAATGATGTCATGTTTTTTAAAGTATTTAAGAGTTGATTTTTTGTTTGTGATTTGTCTGAAGAAGTTTACATATTTTTAGTAAACGAAAGCGCTAACATACAGTTTTTGTTTCCTAACGTGGTGCTCTAATAAAGGGTAAGCAGAGAGGGATGATAACGTCCTTTGTTCTAGATGAGATGTTTTTAGATATTAGTTGCAACAAAAAAGTTTATTCTGACTACCATTGCAAAACACTGGTCAAAGTATAGTGAATTTTCAGTGACGGTACTATGATGTCTGATGACTGAATCAGTCTGGAGGATACCATCTGTGCATCATAAAATGACTTTGTTTTCCAAATTTAATAGAATTCCTTTTTGGGGGGGAAGGAAATTTGTTTAATCCTATATTCATTAAATCAGTTACTTGTAATGTTTAGATCACTGTAATGAAGAGGTATCAGAAGTTAAACAAATGCCACCATCTAGCTTGCAATCACAATAAACTTAACTATAGGTCTGCATTACTGTTATAAGTTAGAGAGAAGCAGAAGAGTCCCAACAGCGAGTTCTGAGGGACACCAATAGTCACCTTTATAGTGCCTGATGTGGTTCCAGATCCTTTGGCTGTGTGTATATGTATGTGTTTAGTTTGATAGCAAGTTTACTGACCACTTTAGAATAAAAAGAAAAAATATTCTTAGGTCTTTGAATATACTGACAATATCAGCATGGGAAACTATGTCAAAGGCTTTATGTCAGACTCAAGTATGCTGGGCAAACTGCATGAGACCGGGCTGCCTTTGAGTCAGCACATTTCTGTGGCCATTTCCCTTATTCAAGAATGTATCCAGTTTAGAGGCTTTGAATGAACATGTTTAGGAGAAGTTCTGATAAGACATACTTGACATTACTGCTTAGGTATCTAGGAATATTATCAGGGTGCACTGAAATTAGGTTTCTGTCATTGCAGTTAAAATACATCCATGGAATCTCTGGATGATGTTGGGAGTCACTGATTTATTTATTTGAAATGTGTTGACCGGGAATGTCGGACTGAGCTTGCACCCTTTTTCGGCAGAGGCCCAAGTAGAAAAGCTCCAGAAAGTATTACACACACCATAAAAATGTTTACAAACAGTACAGTATACACGAGGTAATATAAACATACATTATAATGCTTGGATTCCCACTTGCACCATGAGAGTTTAAAAGGTGTTATTTACAAAAAGGCAATAAAACAATATGTTAAATTCATTCATATATCTCCAATACATAAGGGATTCACCATTTAGAGGGAAAGTAATGACAATTAACTTAGAGTTTAAGATAAGAGTACAAAAAGTACTGTATATAAAATCTTAGTTCTTACAGGCAACAGCATGTACATCAGTAATAAGAAGCAGAGGGGAAGTTGACAGAGAGAGCAGGTGATAGAAAAAGGTTAAGTGTCAAGAGAAAAAAAGGGGAGGGGTGGCTATGGGTAAAAGAGGGAATATTAGAGATTCTTTTTTTAATTTATAAATAAGAGAGGAGAGTAGTAGTAGTTAGAATCAAGTGAAATCTGAGAAAGGGAAGTAAACTAAGTGAAAAAAGAAGGGAGGTAAATATGTGAAGTGGAGAAATTTAGTGAAAAAAGGTATTACGAGTTAGAGTTCTGTGGCTAGAATTAAGTATGAATTGAGAAGGGGCTGTATGCAATGGGGGTCAGGTGATTAAGTTCATGGCGGTTGTGTACAACAGCAAGTCCAGGTATTAGTAAAGTGGACTTTTAGGGCGATTTTAAATGGGTGGGTCTGTGTGATAGATCTGATTGCTAAAGATAGCATTCCAGGGGCTGTGTGATATATCTGATTGTTAAAGGTAGTATTCCAGTGAATAGAGGGAAGATAGTTGTGGAGGGCATATCTCTCAACCATACTGAGGGAAGATAGTTGTGGAGGGCATATCTCCCAGCCATACCAAATTCCTTGGCATTTACTGGTTTTGAGGTGCAAATAATGCTTCAGCACTTTTAACTTTAGCTGCAGTAATGAGTATGAAATGCCCTAGTTAGGTATACCTGGTGGTTAGAGTTACTAAGACTCAAACCCTGTATCTTAAGTATAAAAGCCTGAGTTCTCTACCCACACCACCACTTCTGACTGAAGGAATTATAGCTCTCAGCTGTACACATTTTTACAGAATGTCTGGAATGTTTGGCTCATATTTTTGGTCTGCTCTTCTTAAACTTTGGATGGTGCAGTGGTGCAGTGGTAGTGTTGTCACCTCACAGTAACAGGTTCTCTGGTTCAATTCTTGGCTGAAGTGGAGTCTGCATCTTCTCCCTGCATTTGTGTGGGTTTCCTCTAGGTGCTCCAGTTTCCTCCAAAAATAAAAAGACATGAGTCTGGAGCATTTCTCCCCAGGCCTCTGCTGAAAATTGGCTTTGTTCCAAGTCAGACTTTTCCAGTAAACAAATGTAAAATAAAATTTGTGTTTTTTATGGCAAATCAGTGAGAACTGAATTCACTAAATAATGATAGCCATTTAAGTTTCAGTCTTCCTATCTTTCAGGAAACACATGGTAACAGATTTTGTTCTAGCAACTTTCCAAGATTATACAAGCAATGTTTAAAATGTGCACCCAGTGTTGGGCCTTTGTCCCACCGCCAACAAATTTTGGCTTTTTCCTAATTTCTTGTGCTGCACAGTTCTTCAGGGAAAGATAAATTTAGTGCTGCTTACGCAAAGTCTACTTGCATTGTTAGTAGCACAACAGGTAGTATACTTGCTTTTGCTGCAGAAGGCTGTGGGTTCTACTCCCACAGTATGTAGATGGATTGTTGATATTGTACTGTGTTGTACTTTTAAAGGGGGTGGATGCTGCAGTCTTGAGAATGTCCTCCTTTGGTGAAGATACCTAGTAACTATGAACCTGTTATTAGTTTGCCATCCATTCCCTATTGAAATGTTACTAGCTTATCACTTTTTAAATGTAACGTAGGCAATTTATTCTTCAAGGGCAACAGGCACTTTACTTGTAGATGAACCAATGAAATATAATGTTGTTTGCTAGCAGCAACCTCTTCATTAGTTACAGATCTCTTTAATGTGGAATTATTTAGATGTCTTTTACTTCTGCAGAGATTGTGCATATTTACTGATACTGGTGGATTGAAGAAGTTTGAGTAGACGTTTAGGATGGAAATGTTCTGAACTGAGCAGTTTTGTCATTATTGGTTCATGCATTTTGTTTCATTGCTTACTGGCAAAATGTTCAAAACAATACATTTAAAACGTACTCTAATAAGTGTGCTGTATTATACAAGGAATATAATTTAATACAGTCAGGAAGGTGTGTCAAAGAACCCATGTATGTTTCATGTGCAAGGGACCTATGATTTGAAAACAGTGCAAAAGTAATCTTTATCCACCACTGGCCAGATGCATTTTCTTTGAATGTGTGTTTCAATACTGTTTCAATGAATGTCAGTTTCAATGGCAGAGAACTTTTAATGCTAAGTCTATTTTCATTGTGAGAATGTATTGCTTTGTTTAGCAGATGTCTATTAGTGTTTGTGCTATAAAATGTAAAATAAAAGTTTTAAATGAAATCCGCATAATTATTGCAGAAGTAAAGCAGTATGCACATTAGTGTTTATGGTAAATGGAGCTAAATAGCCACGTGATTGAACTTTAGAATGGCTGCAGGGAGACTCTGGTGCTATATTTTGGTTGCCTGTGCTTCAGTTTGTGTTTGAAAGTTGGTATCCCACAATTCCACTGGAGTGAGTGGGGATCTATAATTATTAATGCAAATTTTATGTTAATCAGCATACAGATTTGTACCTATTTTTCATAAGCCCTTGTCCAGATTTTTGATATTTCCAGGTTGAGAGGTATGGTGTAGGGTTTCACCAATTAATTTTTTAAATTTGTAAATGTCAAGGAGGTTTTGGTTGGTGCTTCTAAGTTTTCTGGTTAGGATATAGTAATTTAAGATGTTGGAAATGGTAGGGCAGAAGGAGGGTATATTAAGTTGAGAGAAATATGTTGATTGGGGAACTCAAGCCAGTTCAGTGTTTTCAAGGCCAGGTAGTGATGGGATTTAGGTTGAGTGTTGGTGGCAAATCTAGTTATTTTGTGATATGTATTTTCCATCTTATTCAGTAGTGTTGTCTGTAGTTTAGTGAGGATTTGGGAGCCATAGAAGAGACAGCATAGGAAATAAGCAAGAGAGAGTAACTGTCTTACCTCTGGTGGGAGATATCTTTTGTTACAGTATAGTAAGCCAAGCTTTTGGTTAATATTTTTGATACAGTAATTTATATGAAGGTCAAACTTTAGTTTATCATCAATTATGACCCCTAGTAGTTTGGTATGGGATTCAACATTGATGGTGGTGTTGTCCAACAAGGTGATAGTGAAGGCTGAGGTCTTATGAGAGAGTGATTTAGGCAAAAATTGAAGTAGTTTAGTTTTCTTAGCATTGAGTATTAGCTGACTATTGGTCAGCCAGATCTTAATATTTATGAACGTTTGCTGGGTTTTGGAAAGCAGGTCTGAGAAATAATCAGAGGAGGTGATAACTGTAGAATCATCCACATATTGGATAAGAATTGAGTTGGGGCAGGATTTATAAAGATTGCTAGTAAATTTGTTATATTTACTCAAAGAGTGTGTTTTAGACACTTTTGCAATAACGATAGGTCTTAAAGTAGAGTTGCGCATGTTCTTGTGTATCTTTGAAATACCAAAGATACCAGGCACTCTTGGGTATTTAGTAAACAAAAATTCCACTACGTCATGGTCAGTTTGACCTTGTTCATCCATGTCTTTCAGTAATAAAACGTGTAACCCTGCACCCTAGGTATAGAGTGGTTTCAGGAATTTTTATTTGATTTGTGTTTATTCACAAATGAACAAGTGGATGTTTTGGTTAATTTTATGGAAGTTATCTTTTGTAACAACTATGTTTATTTTCAAGGGCAATATTTCCTTCAAAAACTGAGGTAGCTATGGGGGCAGCTTGCTCCCCTTTTTGCGAACATTCTAATGTTGATATGGGAGAAAAATGTTTCCTTCTCGATATAAAAATAACTGGGAATGTGTACCTTCGTTGCCTAGATGACCTGTTTTTTTGTTTGGACAGGGGATGAAATAAATCTAGAAGAATTTTGGGGCTTTATTAATGCTACTACTCCATTTCTTAAATTTACCGATACCCATAACAAACATGTCATAAATTATTTGGATGTGGAGATTAAAAAAGATTTTGAGAAGAAGCAATATGTTAGTAATGTATATAGGTAACCTACATATTGCAATAGTCAATTACATTTTCAAATTTGTCATCCTTACCATGTTAAATGAGGTATTTTGAAGGGGCAATTCATGTGGATGGCACTGGTGGTGAATTTGAGACTCAGTGTGATTTGTGAACTGAAATGTTTTTCTCCAGAGACTATTCCTTTGGTTTAATTGGGAAGGTCAGAACGGAAATTGTTACTAAAAGAAAGGAAGGAATAATACAGCCCTTGTTAAACGAAAGATATAACTAAAATATGGACCATGTATTATTAACTAAATCTGTTAACATTAATGAATATCAGTGTCCTTTCATCACCAGATTTTCTGTTGATCATCACACTATACATGACATATTATTTAAAAATTGGCAGATTTTTTTGGGATATGATGGACTAACTGTGAAACTGGGTTGTAAACCCAACTTAGTTTTTAGGAGAGTTACAACAATTAAAAATATGTTGGAATGGTGTGAATCCATTAAATGAGGTAATGACAGGGCAGGTACTAAGAAATGCGAGTTCTGTGCACAGTACTCTCATCTTTTAAGTACTAAAAAAATAACAATTAAGGGTATTACTATTAGACCTAATGGGTTGTTTACCTGTAACTCAGCAGTAGTGATTTATGCTGCCTTATGCTTTTCCTGTGATTGTTTTTACATAGAAAAAACTATACGCAAACTAAAGGAAAGAATGTATGAACATGGCAGAGACATAAGGAATAATAACTTAAACAACACTTTATTTAAACATCTTGCTAGTTTACCAACACATGGTTTAAATTTGTTGTTTTAGAAGGTATTAAAAAGGACCCAAGGGGGACTATGGGCTAATGTAGAATTTAAAGAACTTGTTTGGAAAATAAAATTAAAAGCCCATATGAGACTGGGTCTTAATGATAATTTTAGTATAACCAGTCTTTTGAGACTACTTTCTTATGCTATTTAGTGAAGTTAAGTTTACGGGGGAATGTGTGTTCAGTTTTTTTAATGCGTTAATGAGTCAGTATTCTGCTGTTTAATGATTTTCATTCTTTGATTGGTTGTTTAGCATCATGTGTTTGAATTTATTTGCTTTAAATAATGGGTTTGGTACTTGTTTTTTATTATTCTGAAGAAGTCACTAGTTATAAACTAACAAAAGTGCTAAATAAAGTGATATTCTGGAGTATTGGTTCATTGTTGTGGATTCCTTGGAACAGATTTGTTTTTCATTGTGAGTGTTTTGGTTCTTTGGTTCAAAATTTAAAATGCTCTCAGATGGTGGTGCTGTATTAAACAAATAATATAATTTATTGTAATCAGGAAGATGAATCAAAGAACATGCGCATTTATGCATGGTCCTAAAAACGTGTGCAGGGGGGACACAGTTTGAAAACAGCCCAAAGTTGCACTTAATCTGCCACTGACCAGATGCATTTTCTATGAATGCAGGTTTCAATGCAGTTTCAGTGAATGTGAGTTTCAAGGGCAGAGAAGTTTGCTGTTGCTGATGTTAAGTCTGTTTTCATTGTGAAACTGTATTTCTTTGTTTAGAAAATGGCTATCAATGTTTGTGCCAAAAATTTTAAATTAAAAATTGAAATTAAGTCCAAATATCTGTAGTCATTGTAGAAGTAAAGAGGGAAATAGTATGCACACTGACAGGTCTGAAGATTTTTTTTTATGGAAACTGGGGTGAGAGAGGCAAGTAATGGGACACTGAAATGGCTACTACTGGTGGGCAGGGAAGCGGGAGGGCCCTGATCCATTACACTGCCTAAGGCCACATTTGATCATAATCTGGCTCTGATTGGTGGCATATTTAACTACGACTTTAAATTATTTCTTTTATTAAACCTGTTGCTGCTACTACTATTTGAACTGTCTGGGTACAGTTTTTTCCATACTGCTTTAGTTTCTGCTTGCAAATCCTGGTATTTCATGACTTTGCATCTCTTTCACTCTCTCTCTGTACATAAGACACTGCAATCACTGGGTGATACTCTTGCCTTCTTTTTATAATTTACTATAGTTGTTTTTCTTGCATCTATTTTTGAACTGTTGGCAGACGGTGATCCCATGTGATATAAACTTCATCCTTCTCTATCATGCTTTTTGGAATATTCTTCCAATACTTCTCATCTACTTCTATATTGCAAAAGTCTTGCCATATTATTGTGCCTTTAAGTATACAGGACCTCTGACATGAGTTATTCACAGCAGCAACAAGATGTGTGAATGTTTATAGTTTTGTTGTACAGAATCTGAATTTTTCTATTTTTCTTGCATGTTCAATGGACTTTGTAAACCAACATGTACATAGTCCATTATCCTGGGCCACCATTGCTAGTCTTTCATCTTTTGGTTTCAATTTACCCCTCCTAAACCATTGCTGCATGAAATCCTGATCAAAATGAGGTTGTTCAAGGAGATCCCTGTAATTGCCACTATATTTGTGGATTTACATTTTTTTCCGTCTCATCCAGTACCATTCCTTATATTCTTTCTTTTGTTTTTTGGCACATTCCATTGATGTCTAACTTTGTCTACTTCTAGTTTGATTTCTACTGCCACTTGATACCAAAATACTTCTAATAAACTAATCAAAAATTTCATCTTACACCTCTTTTCTTCTTCTCATCTTTTAAAACTTTCACTATGTTTGGATCTGATGATGCCAGTAGATATGTATGCAGTTCCATAATTGTACATCTATACACAGAGTTAATTTTGAGGAAGCCCATATCTTCTTCAGAGCAAGGAATATATAATCTTGGTATACACTAATTTTTATATATCACTTGATAAGCATGAAGCATTTTCTTGTTTTCATATACAGTTAATACAATACTTCTTGGGTCAGTCAATCACCCTAAAATTGCAAGGTAGAACAGGAAGTGCAAATTGATTTATAGCTTGGACTAAAGTCAGGGTAGTTTTAACTAGTAGTTTTAGTCTTCTGAATTATTTCTTTCTGAGTTTTATTCTCATTTGTTCATGTTGCATTGCTGACCCTTCATCTATTCCCAAATATTTATACACTCCCTCCTGCATATGTTCCACTATATCGCATTTCTATCCCAGGTTGATATTTACTTGGTGCTGCAGCTTTCCTTTTTCAAAATGTTGCTTTTGCACATTTATAAAGACCAGGATCACTCTTATAATATCTGAAAAAGTGTTAATCATTTGTGGTTGTGCTTTCAGTTCCTGATTGGATGAACATATATAGTTTTAAGTGATACAAAAAGCAGATGGGAAGTCTTTAAACAAGTTTTGTTTCTGGGATCCAAATTTTAACCTTTGCCTAATCTAAGTAATCACGTTAGTGGGCTAAGGGCAAAACAAAAAAGCAGTGATGACAAAGAATCACCCTGAAATATACCACTTTGAATTTTTATTCCAGGGATAATAATTTGCCATTTTACATGACTCAGCTGCAAAGTCGTTTCCCACTGTTTCATACTGATTACAATGTAATTGGTCACTATAGGATGTATCTTATACATCTGTAAGCCTTTCATTATCCACGAATATGGGATGCTGTCAAATGCTTTGTTTTAGCCTATCCATGCCATACTTTGATTACTCCCCTTTTTACAACTCTTTGTTATGGCTTTGTTTAGCAACAATTGATACTTTGTTCCATATGATGTTCTTTTATTACCCTTCTCTTCTATTCTATAGCTATAATTGTTTGTTTTTCCCTAAATGACTATAAATTCTGTCTGCATCAATTCCAATGCACACTTTGCATATTGCTGGAAGGCAAGTTCTTGGTCTGTAGTTCATAGAATGGCTTGTTAGCTCACTCTTAAGGAGGAGTATATTTTTCCTGCTGTTAACTAGGTTGGTGCCTATTTTGGATGTGCATATGAGTAAATATCCTTCCATTTCACTGTTGCAGTATTCATAACATTAGGGATCCCCTGCCAAGGACAGCTTGACATCCAGCTAGTATACCAAAGCCTTAGATTGCTTTAAGGTACACCGTATATCACAGGCATGCTCCTTATGCAGCAAAGGGCATAAAAGTGACGTCTAGATGTACCATCCTCAAAACTGCTTTGCTGCCAGTCTGAAAACTATCTCATGATCATCGGTCTGAATGCCTACTTTCCATTGCTGGTTTCACTGAGCCATTATAGATAAGTGCCCCATTGGGATTCCTTTTTTACTTGTCTTTTTGTTGCTTGTGGGGTTTCATGTCATCCAAGAAGGGTAAATGCCAGTGTGGGAGACAGATTTCCCATAAAGACCACCACAAACAGCTTCTATTTTGCCTTGGCTCCTCACACTGCCATACATCCTGTTCTATCTTAGGTTCATAGGTAGGTACTAGGCTATCTGCCCAAAGGCATTTATAAGCCTAGCCAGAATGTGTTGGCTTTTGCCGCCACCTTAGATTAGTTCCCTGTGCCTCTGTCCAGCACAGCCACTGAAGTGATCCCCGGGGTAAACTTTCTGTTTCCCATCCAATCGTCAAGGTTTCTTTTGAAGAGTGTTAGTGAGGAGCTCTGCCTACTGCAAATTGGAATCTTGTTACAAAGCATGGGAAGTCTCTGGGACAGGAATCTATCCCTCCAGCATGTCCTATTTATTGTTGTGGTGAGGTTTAGATCCCTAGAGCATGTGGCTCGAGGGGATAAGGTTTTCTTTAGGTGGGGCATGTCCATCAATTCTGGGTTGGACATGGCCTTGTATGTCAGGCAGAGATCACCTCTGAGAAGGCGGTATGCAACCGAGTACAGCTAGTGTTTCTTCAGTTGAGCTACATAGGTCATCTGTTTGAGGCCAGTAATCCTCTTGGTGAGGTACATCTGTGGTCTTTCCAGCTGTTGCAGGTGTCTTGTAAGATACATCCCAAATGGGGCATTGTACTCTATGATGGGTCTGATGAGTGATAAGTAGAGGGGTACAATGACCTCTTTTGGTCTGGATGTGAACCCTTTTGTGATTAGGTGGGCCACGTAGAAGGATTTTCTAACCACTTTGGTAATGTGATTATCAAAGGTGAGATTACTATCTACTTGGGCCCCCAGATCCCTTATTATGTCTTCCGTATTTAGGGGACTACCACCTATGTGGTAGTTTGTGGGTACTTTGTTTTTTCCAAAGGGGATGACTATGCACTTTTTGGCATTTAGCTTGAGGCCATGACTTTGACACCAGGTATTCATCTCAGTGAGTCCCTTTTGGAGGATGTCTGTGTCAGACGGAGAGTCAATTATAGCCACTAGTTTGGAGTCATCTGCAAACTTGGTCAGCCATATTCCTCCTGTGCTTGCCTGTACCTCTGAGAAGTATATGCCAAACAGGAGGGGTCCTAGGACTGAGCCCTGGGGAACACCACTTGTAACTGGTTTAGAGTCAGACCTAGCTCCCGCAACTCTCACCATGTGGGTTCTATCCGTGAGACAGTTGGCAACCCATCTTGTCACGTAAGAGTTTATGTTCAGGCTGGTGAGCTTGTCTATAATACCAGAATGGGGAATGGTGTCGAAGCCCTTAGCAAGGTCAAGGTAGGCTGTGTGTACCACCTTTTCCTCATCTATAGCCTTGGTAACTGTCTCAAAGAAGTCCACCAGGTTTAGGAGGCATGATCTGCCCTTAAAGCCGAACTGAGTAGGGTCCAGTGTTTGGAGGTTCCCAATGTCTCTGTTAATGAGTTCCATGATGATGTGCTCCATAGCCTTGCAGACCAAGCTAGTCAGGTTTATAGGGCAATAGTTCTTGGGGTCTGTTGTGGCTCCACCTTTGTGGAGCAGAATAACCATTGCTATGCACCACTCTATGGGTACGTAGCCTGCGGAGAGGCTGAGTTTGAACAGTGTGTTTAGGTGAGGGGTTAGTTCATCTTTGAGCTTGTGCCCTATTGATGCTGTGTTTTTGGCTTTGGAGAAGGCTGTTTTAACCTGACTGTCTGTGATTTCAGGGACTCTACATTCTTCTGGTATGGTTATGGGCCCTTTTGGGGGTGAGAGGGGGGGAGTGAAGTTTGCGGTGAACCTGTCTGCCAGGATGTTGGCGATATCAGTCGGTTCAGTGTATTTTGTGCCATTCTGCACTAACGCCGAGCAGATCTGAGCCTTGCTACTTAGATTCTTGACATAGCTAAGAATGCTTTGTGGTTATCTTTGGAGTCCTTGGCAATTTTTCTTTCAAAGCTCGCCTTGGATGATTTTATGAGGGATCGTAGTTTCTTGCTGATACTGATCAGAGATGTCTTCCCTTCTTGGGATTTTACTCTTTTCTGTACTAGTTTCCTCCTTCTATTGTGTAGCTTGTTTATGGCAGGAGTCCACCAGACTGGTTTCTTTTTCTTGGAGGAGTGAGTCTTGGTTTTGCTTAGGATGGCATGATCCATGCATTCTTGTAGATGCCCGTAGAATGCATTAGTAAAGAATTTTGCAGCTTGGACAGTGTTATCCTTCAGCATGGGGGCTTTGAAACTTTCCCCCTCTGTCTTAAGTAATGTGAAGTTTGCTTTTGAAAAGTTTTTCATGGTGGTTTCCTTGTCCTTGTCTGTTCCTCGTGCCCTATCTGTCAGGATTTTGTACCTAAAGCTTTGCATAGTAGTCTTACTTCTTTGGAACTGTATCTTGAGAATCAGCAGCTTAAACCTCTCATGAAAGATACGATGGAGGGAAATTCCCACCCTGGGGGACAGCCATCAGGGTAGAAGAAGGCCAAGAAGCCTAGGTCAGAATTTTCTGCTGTTCAGCCTCTGCTGGATGTTTCTCCCAAAGTAAATGAATGCCAGGAGGTTCACTTGGCTTTGCTGTCAGACTCCTCTGCTGCAACCGGGTGTGAGGCTGGTGGAGATTCCTCTTTAGACATGTTCAAGGACGCTTTGCAGACTGCCATTTTGGATGAACAGGTGTAAGTGTAACCATGTTTGATCATTTCTGAGGGCCTAGTGATGTTCCTCAGATTTTAGTCAGAGAAGTCCCTGCTACTGTTGTTGAATGCCATGCTGGATCAGGGCCTTCCAAGTTTTATAAGATGGATGTCCCATTAAAAAAAACAGAAAACTAAACATGTTTCTCCTGCCTCTAAGGATCCACAGAGTGAGTGGCAGGCCTTCACTCAGGGGTTGATTAGTGCTTTGATGTCAATAAAACCACCTCAGGGTGTTTCTGTTCCAGCTCCCAATTGGTCCTCTACTCCCCTTAAAAGACCCAGAGAACAGGATTCCTCTGAGGAGGAGCTGGATTCTCATGTGAAATCCCTTGCTTGCTCTTCTGAGATTCCTTCTCCTTTGGACTATAGATCAGAGGAAGAGGAATCTACCAGTCCTGATACTCTCTGTGAAGAGATTTCTTTTGGGGTCACAATCTCCAGGATGATGGAGTTCTTTAAATGAGATCATGCTCAGGCTTCTGAAATTCATAAGAGGTACTATGAGTTGCTGCAGATGGAATCGCCTAAACCTTCTGCTGTTCATCCTGTTTTGGCTGCTTTATTGGATGCATTTTCCAATGCCTCGAAAGCTCCAACTCTCAGCCCTTTGCTCCCAAGAAACCTGATAGGTTTTATAGGGTACCTGAGGACTGCAAATTTTTGTACAAGTATCCTGCTGGTGACCCCTCAGTGGTGTCTGTAGCCCTCTCAATTGCTTCCTTAGCCCAAGTCGCTCTTTTTTCCCAGAGATGCTTCAGGACCTTTTGACTCAGGGTACTGTTCTGGTGCCTGGGTTCCAAAGGGGGAGGGAGTATTAATCCAGGATGTTTCTAGTACCCAGAAAAGAGGGTACCTGAAGACCAATTCTAGACCTCTCTCATCTAAACACTTTTCTGAAGGTGCCCACTTTTTGTATGTTGTCCCTTCAGACTTTGTTCCCTCTTTTGCTTCCTAAGGCTTACATGGTGTCTCTTGATCTCAAGGATGCTTACTCAATATTCCAATCCATCCTCTTTTCAGGAAGTTTTTGGCTTTCTCTGTTGCTTCCTGCCATTTTCAGTTCTCTACTTTTTTTGGCCTTTTTACTACCCTAAGGGTATTCACCAAATGCCTCGCTCCTATTATTCCTTTTTGCATGCTTCAGGGGTACAAGTATTTCCCTACTTGGACAACCTGATATTCCAGGCATGCTCTCCAGAGATCCTGCTGAAAAATCTCCATTTCATTATCTCTCTTCTTCAGAGCCTGGGGTTTAAAATAAACTTCAAAAAGTCTTCTCTGACTTCTTCTCAGGACCATATTTTTCTGGGTTGCAGGATTCAGATGGTGTCTTTGCTGACATTCCTGATTCCTCCCAAGGCTTTGACCCTCATCTCCTTCTTTCAAACTATTCTTCCTCTGACTTCCATTACAGCCAGGCAGTTTCTGAGTGCTCTGGATTTGCTGACATCCACCACCCCTATGCTCCTTCTGGCCAAACTTCACATGAAAAAGTTACAGTGGTTCCTGAAATCAGTTTGGGTTCAACAAGCTCATCCCCTAGAATTTGTAGTTCCTCTTCTACCTTGTCTCAAAAAGCAACTCCACTGGTGGATCCAGCAGTTGTCTCTAAATCCAGGGCTTCCCTTTCTCCTCGTCCCTCTCAGGAGTTGTTCACAGAGGCTTCAGATGTGGGATGGGGAACAGCTTTTGGCTCCCTAAAGATGCAGAGGGTCTGGTCTCCTCTTCAACAGAAGGGGCACATCAGTGTCAAAGAAATGAGAGCCCTTCTGCTGGCTCTTTAGCCTTTTCATCCTCTTTTCTCCCTGGGTCCTGTCAAAGTGTTTACAGACAACTGACTAGTGAAGCGGTATGTGAACAAACATGGAGCAACAAGACCGTATCTTCTTTGCCTGTTGGAACTCCTGGTATGGGGTCTTGCTGTCCCATATCAAGTGACTCTTAAGGAAGTTTACATTGCCTCAGGTCAAATCATTGTTTCAGACACTCTGAGCAGGTTCTTAACTCAATCCCATGAATGGATGCTTCACAGGGATGTGTTTCTAGACATTGTTCACCAGTGGGGTACTCATCAAATAGATTTATTTGCCTCTCTCTGAACAAACAGCTTCCTCTATTTTCTGCCAGAGTCCCAGGTCCTCTAGTGTAGAAGGTGCACGCACTCTCTTTTTCTTGGAAGGGGATTTTTCTTTATGCTTTCTGTCCCTTTGCTCTCATTCAAAAAGTCATGTTCAGAATTGAACAGGATGCCCCCAAAATCTTGTTGGTGACTCCCTTTTGGCCGAAAAAGCATTAATTCAGTTTCTTCTTCATTTAGCCGAGGGTAATCATCACAACTTATCTCACAGGGTGGACCTACACACACAAGACTAGGGATGTCTCATCCATCCCCACATGTTCACACTTCAACTAACTCTGTGGGTGATAGGATTTTGATTCCACGTAGACACCTTTTTTATGAGGATGCACTTGGGATCCTGCAGGAGGCCAGGAAATCCAGTACTAGGAAATCCTACTTATCCAAATGGAAGATGTTATCTGTTTGCTGTCTTTCTTGTAACCTGGATCTACTTTCTGTGGATGTCCCTTTGGTTCTTTCTCTCTTATCTGTGTGAATTGCTTAATGCTGGGATAGCTTATTCTTTTGTTAAGGCCCACATATCAGCTATCTCTGCTTGTCTGCCTTTATCTCCTCCTTTAGCTTCTAGATTTGAAGATAAACAATTCCTTACAGGTGTTCTTCATATTAGGCCTCCCAAGAAGCCTGTTCTTCCTTCCTGGGATCTTAATCTTGTTTTGGAGAAATTGACTTTGGCTCCTTTTGAGCATACAGCGTCAGCTTCCCTGCTACACTGCTCTTGGAAGACTGTTCTTTTATTAGCTCTTACTTTTGTCAGGTGGGTGTCTGAGCTTCAAACCCTTATGGCTTGTCCTCGTTTTTTGGTGTTTCATAAGGACAGGGTGTCCTTGTGCATTAATCCTTCTTTTATGCCCATGGTGGTGAATAAGTTGTCACTTAATCAGTCTATTCGTTTGCCCACTTTTTCCCTTCTCCACAATCTGCTATTGAGAAGATGCTGCACACTTTGGATGTGCATAGACAACTCCGATTTTATTTGGATAAGACTAAGACTTTTAGGAAATCTGATCAGCTCTTTGTTTCCTTTCTTCCCAGGTCCTTGAGATTAGCAGTCTGCAAGCAGATTATTTCTTCTTGGATTTCAAAAGCTATTTCTTTTTGTTATTATTTGCTTGGTAAGAGCCTTTCTTATTCTGTTAAGGTTCATTCTACTTCAGCTGTGCCTTCTTCTGGTGCTTTTCTCAAGGGTTTGGATACTAACTCTATTTTTGAGGCAGTTTACTGGACTTCTGTGCATATGTTTAACAAGCACTACAAGTTGGATGGAATTTCCAGAGCTAGAGCTAGTTTTGCTAGGACCATCCATCATGGCTTCTTAGAGAGCTCAGCTGGTCCTTCATCCTCCCAAGTTTCTTCCTGAGCTTTGACACTATCCCTATTGTTATGAATACAGCAACAGTGAAATGGAAGGACATAGTACAGTTGTGTAAAATCTGACCATAATGGTAGATGTCCTTCTCTTCTCTGTTGCATTATTCACTCCTTCCCTCCTTTGCCGGTCCATTTCTCTTCTGGATTTACTGGTTACTTCTTGGTTTTCCTTGGACTGGCATTCTTACTGGGTCTTTCAGTTCTGAAGATGATACATCCAGACATCACCTTTATGATCCACACTATGCAAGGAGCATTAAGCGTGAAGTAAGGTGCACCTTAAAGCAACCCAAAGCTTTGGTATACTAGCCAGATGTTGGGCTGCCCTAGGCTGAGGATCCCTAATGTTATGAATACTGCAACAGTGAAGAGAAGGACATCTACCATTATGGTAAGATTTTATACAACTGTACTTTCTTGCTGAGGGATAAATTGGTATGCAAAGATGTTAATACCTTTTAACCAGAATTTAGGTACTGCATCTGGAATGGGTGATTTCCATTTAGGAGATTTTCTTAATTTTGTCTCAATTTCTTTGGCTATTACTTCATCCCATTTATATCTTCTACATATGGGATGCTTTTTGCTTCTTTTAATTCATCTGTCCATTCAGAATCGTTGTTATGTTCCATAGGGTCTTTACAAATACTTCTCCAAAATGTGCCTATTTCTTCTTCTTTTTTGGGTAGGGTTTTTATTCTTTTGGTTTATTTCCAAACTGTCTATAAAAACCTTTAGGGCCATTAATGACTTGCTTGTTTTGAACTTTTCCTTTATATTAATCAGCATATCTTCCACATTTTTCTGCTTCTGATGATATTTTTAGTTTATCATTGGAAATAGTGTTTGATAAATCCTGGACTGTTTTGATACTGTGTGTTGTTTTTACTACATATACTTTTCCAAGGATTTTTGATGATCTGTTCCCTTTTTTATAGTCTAACAGTGACATTTTTTGTCTGAATTGCTTCATAGGTTTCTCTATTCATTGCTTCCATGGTGGCATTCTACTGGTCCTCTTTCTTTCCTTTCCTACTCCACACTTTTGTGGTAAAACTTTATCATTTAATAGTTTAGAGGCACATTAATATATCCTATTTGTTTTTGTTATATCACATTATTTTCCCTTCAGAGTCATGATTACTGTGTTCATCTGTTTTACAAATCATATATTGTTTTATTTTTTGTTTTTACTTTCTGAAATCTACTTATTTCATTTATCTTAATATGTCCTTCTCTGTTAAGTCAAGCAGGTCTTCCATTAGATATTTTTTCTTCTGGACTGGTAACATCTTCTTTGCTCTTTACTTCCTGTGAATCTTCCAAAAAAGGCTCCAGAACATCATCCTGTGACATATCCTCTTCTGATACAACCTCCTCCATACGAGGAGCTCATTAGCCGTTCATGCCTCAACATTTCCTGTGTCAGAGTTGCCATTGTCATCTTCCCCTTCCCTTGCTGTACAATTTGACTGCATTTTTACAGGATCCCCCATGTGCTTACTGTATGATTCTAAGCAAGTATCTTCACCAGACATTGCTTTCAGAACCCCTGAAAATGGATTGCATGTGTCCAGAGGTGTTACCAGGTTAACAATTTTTTTTCTCAATTATAACACAGATAGGATAATATGATAAGCCTTAAAATGTATTTTATTTTTTGAAGAACAAGGAATCTGTACTTATAATGTCCTGCATGATTTGTTTACTGTGATCATGACTGTTGTGAGACAAATTCAAATCTTTGAGGAAAGGGACAGCAACAATCTTTTGCTGAAAATTGAAATCCAAATATTTAAATAAAAGGATAGAGAAAAATCTGAGCCAAAATCAAGAACACACCAGAAAATTAGAAACATTAAATTGTATGGTTGACACAAAACTCAAGACAGTACCGAATTACAATTTAGGCTTAATATGTCAGTAAAACATAAATCTCAAAACAGGTAAGCTAGATGCATCATAAAGAACTAAATTTATGCACTGTATTACACTGACTGAGAAGCATAGTGGTTTAGAGATTAAGATCACAGCCTAACAGGATCAGAGTTCAAACCTGATCTCCCATAACTGCACTGAGTTTACATGCTACTTCATATGTTTCTATGGGGTTTCTCCATGTACTCTGGTTTCCTCCCTCCTCCACAAAATAAGAAGGCTGATTGTCTACTCTAAATTGCAAAAATATAATATTAACCCCCTTGCAGTTGTGCTCTGGATCATGCTTGAAAATGTTTAATGATAACCAGCCTGTTTATCTTATTAATATATTCAATTAAGATCATGCAATATGATGTTTTTGTTGTAAACTTCTTTGATACATGCGTGGGGTTTATGTGAATTACAAGGGAGTGTAATTTATTACAAACTGAGGCACAGTGGTAGAAGTAATCCCAAGCCTGCAATTAGTGTAGCATAACTGTCAGATTAATTAGCTGTCCAAACTTTTCTTAGTGCGTGGAGTGATACATGTTGCAGGATTCAGCACACGCCCTGTTATGTAATACTCACTGTCACAGATTTACAGATGCATTCCATCCAAAATGTCTGCATGATTTATGAATAAAGTGAGGGAATAAAATATGAGAAGCACTGTAACCACCATATTTAAAACAACAACAAAATGTGAGAAGCAAATTAACCAGTATTATTAAAACAATACAAACCATCTTTTTCTTATTAAACTAAGTGAATCAAGCTTTACCTCCAAATCTTAATTAAGCACAGCCATTTAGTCTGTTCATAGAGAAGTCTGTGATAAGCAGCCAAGTATATCTGATATATGTGGACACAGTTGGTTAAAAGACAGGCAATATGTAATCAGATGGGTCTAATGAATCAGCCAAACAGGATTTAAGACTCCTGTGGGAGAAACTTCTTGTCTGAACTGCAAAACTTCTCAATGTAATGTTAAAGGTTGTCTCCTTATATTACACAGACATTTACAAATACGGAATATTCAAGTCCATTTGTATAGTTAAGTATGCATTTCTACCTGAAAAATGCCCAGAGTCTGGAAGGTGGTTATTTAAGAACTCTCAAGGTATTTGAAGAATATAGTGGTCAACTGTTTTTCTTCTAGATATTTTGTGCAGCTTGGAAGTGAACACAGGAAATAAATCAGCAACAGATTTTTTTGCCTTTGTAAAAGCTCTATGGGGAAAAATAAAATTAAGAAGATAAAAAATGCTGTGGAAAAAGATAGTGAAAAATGTTTATGCAGTTGCCTATGTGTAGACGTACAAATCACAAAGCTACTGCAGTTAAGATGAGCACATGCAGACTCCTAATTTTCTTCATTAATAATTTTAAGCAAGCAATAATTCCTGATAGGGTGTGTGTTAATGTGTAAATAATGTGTGCCTAGAGGTGTTCTGAGGCCTGATGCCACGGGCAGAGGGTCTCTACTCCCCCTGGAAAGCAGTTACTTACACAATACCAAACACCCTGTTAGTGTACTGAGAGAATGATTTACCTGTGAAATTTTGTACTTGTTTTTTCAATTTCTGTGTATATATTTGTAGTATTTTTGATGTAAAATAGATCCTTCACTACTGTTTCAAACTTGTAGTATATGGTGGAAAATCCTTGGGTGGGTTGAACTCACTGAATAATGAGCTACATATGAGTTTCAGACTATATCCTAGCTCTCAAATAATCAGGGACAAATCCAGAAATAATCAGGGACACCTAAAATATTAGTTCTCTTAACTCGAGACCTTGACAGAATAAGAGAATGTGAATTAATATTCATTTTCTGATGTAAAAAAGTCTATAACTCTATTTGTTGTCATTGACGTGTAATTCACCGCCTTTTCTAAAGCTAAAATTTGAGAGAAAATCAGGAGTGTCCCTTGGGTGAAAGGTATTTACATCATATCATCCAGAAAATGCATGTTAACATAAATCCTGTCATTAAAGCAACTTTCTATTTTTATAAGAGGAATAGTTAAAATCTGTCCTTATTTCTGAACCCCCCCCCCATTATTTTAGGTTTTATCTTGCACTAAGAAGTTGAGAGGTATGTATTTTTCTTAACTGAATCCACTGCTTGATCTCTTTCTCTCTCTTTCTCATTCTGTCTCAAACGCACACTTCCGCTTTTATGCATGCAAGCACCCTTACACTCACACATGCAGACAGAACCATAAACAGACTCATACATGCAGACACACACTTCTATTTTTTTTTAATTATTCGTTTGTTTTAATTTTACACTCGCTCAACAGCAAAAAGCACTGCTTAGCGAGTGTAAAATAATGGCTTGATTGATCTCAATCTCACTTTTGTGCACGCATACACTGATGCACAGGCATAAGCACACACACAATTTTCTTTCTTTTTTTCTTTCTTTTTTAATGTTTTTGCTTATTTTAATTTTACACACTTTCAACAGCAAACGCTCGACTTAGTGAGTGAAAAATAATGGAGGACTATATCTCCATTACAGCCTGAGGTCAATAGCAGCTTAATATACTTAAAATGGTTCTGTGAAGAGGTGGACTCATTTTTCGGTGGGCAATACCTGAATGTTAACACCCTGGAGTATTTATTCCCTAATCATAGTGGCGATGCGCAGGTCCCCCATTCTCTAATAATTAGTAAAATATGAATTATTGCATGCACTGACTTGCAGACTACATCAAAATTCTTGTTCAGTGCTGATAACAACATTTGCAGTTTTTCACCTCTATATACATTGTCATTTTCCACAAAGTTTTTTTTTAAATATGTAACGCCATTTTACTGTGAATGTTTTGCTTTCATGCATTGCCCATAAATTCTTCATAAATTAAAGTCTGATTGTAAACTAGCACTTTAAGTATTATTAAAAAAATGCTTGTTAATAACTTTGGAGGTCTAAATATTTATCCTACGTTTGCATTTTTCTAAGCCAAATTAGTTGACTTTTTGGGGGTGGAGGGGGGTTGAGCTGGTAACATTCTAAAACAGTATAAACATTCACATTTTAAAGTAATTTTAAGTGCTTTGCTTCCCACAAGAAATGCATTCTGAATTATGACAACTGCTGGCTTCTTTTATCTTCAAGAAAATATATGGATGTATTACAATGCCCAAATCAAATTAAAAGAGGCATCTTCAATCAAGTTTGCCACATCTGTATTAAATAAGAAATGGGAAAATTTGTGGTGGGGGGGTCAGGACAATTCAAAATTTATGATGGGGAGCTGAACATAAGAAATGTTTAACTTATTTTCTATATAGCGAAGGAGAAGTTGCATTTAGAGGTACATTGCTAGCTTCATCTAAAGCAAGCAGAAGTTTTATTCCTGGCCTTGGTCTAATGAATAGGTTGCCTACCTATTTAACAGTTTTAACAACAATAACCAGTTAACTATGATTGCCTTATAAGGATCTGCAGAGGCTTAAGGTAAAAGTGAATAATAGTGAAGACAGGAAGCAACACTGTCTAGAAGCCCTTGTCAGGGTAAGTGCTTGAGACAGTAGCATAGTCCAATGGTGCAGACTGTTGGAGCCCTTACTGTGATCAAGGAGACTAGAGTTTGATTAATTGTCCTGGCACTGGAGAAGCATGCAGAGAAGGAGAGGACTGAAGTGGTGTGACATGCTTGTCACTCCCATGGGTTGGTGAAGGTACTGAGTGCACAGAAAGCACAAAGGAAAGTGTGTTTTCTCTGGTGGAGAGACAGGAAACCAATTGTAGTGCTTGAAAGGAGGGGCTGCTTGCTGGCAACATCTTCTATGGAAGTGAAGGATGACCAGGCTGGGCAGTCCATTACATTTCCCATACTGTCTTTGCAAGACATGCATCTGCAGGGACAGCAGGTATAAGAAGAAATACATCAAACGATCCCTAACATTCGTCTAAATTACAGCCTCTCACCCTAATGATGGAAGCATATGGTCTGCCTGGCAGGGAGAATGCTGATGCTTGACAAGCTGCAGAGACAAAAAGTGTAGTGAGCAGGGATGAAAATGCTTGAGACAGTTTGTCCAAAAACTGTGTTCTTGCTGCAGAACCAACAGATATTACTGAAAGTAGTATTCAAAAACCCATCAGGAAATCTCATTCTTCCTAAAATATCAGTGAAAAACTTCTTCCTATCAAATTCTTTTTTCAGAGCTGAGACTGACAACCACTGATTTTCTGTTGCTAGGCTGGACTTTTTTTGGAAAATGTTATGAAATACTGTCCTTCCTCCCACAAACCCATACGGATCTTGATTCACCAAATCCAGAAGACAATGAACAATTTTAGCAGCCATAATCACCATATATACCTTACAGTCATGGCAATACAAAAATGCTTCTGTAGAAAGATGACAACAGTGGATCTATCCGATCCTTGCATGTTGCAACAGACAACGCTTTCCTCAAGATGTTAGGATTGTTTCTGTCTTTAACATTTGATTCATTAAGGTCATCCATACACAAATCTATTACCCAGCAGCTGGGACATATGCAGTTTTGTCAGGTTAGCAAAGGTAATACGTTGCAATGAGAAAGAGAACCAATAGTCAGTGGTAATATAATGGAAAAATAAAACAAAACCATTAAAAGAAGACCATTGAACTCAAAACCACAATTTATTTCTCAGTTTAGCATTTTCATTCTGTAAAGATACTTCATCAAAACCAAGTTAATGTATCAGACATTCGATTTTATAACAAGTAAATGTCACACAATGAACAAACGTTTAAAATTTAAAGAACATACACTATTCTGATATCCCAGAAAAATCTATGCACATAAAAAATTTCCCCCCAAAACACACATAAATATAGTATACAACCATAAGAAAAAAAACTAATATTATAAATTTGTATATTAGCCCTTTATATAAATAGTAATTCAAGTTAAATAAACCCTACATGATAACGCAGCATTCTAGATTCAGTAAGTGCCATGTAGAGGCGTGCACCACTGCTCAAGCAAGGTAAACACTGTGGCATGCTGCTTACAGCATAAGCAGCTGAATTGCATGCTAATCAACCAATCCAACATGGTGGAGCTATTCAACAAGTTATAAAACAACCATGTAGACTCAGTGCTGGTTTTCCCTGTGAATTCCAAAACCAATTGGAATACAGTCACAGGAAGGAGTCTATATGGAAAGAATGTTAGGGGCTGCTGTTGCTGTAATTCATTTGTATGTACAACAGGCTGAAGCCTACGCTACTGCTGCCAGTAGACCTAGGCCTAGAAGGAGAAGAGTTTTCAGGCCACATTTAACTTTCTACAACCTATATTATGTGGAAATTGTAGAGTGCTACAGGGTGGATAGGGACACACTGCAAGAACTCTGCAACCTCTGTCGTCCTCAACTCAGAGCCAGGGCCAACTGAGGGGAAACAATCCCACTGGAGACAAAGGTATGTGTAGCACTTAGAATCTTAGATACAGGTACCATTCAGAGACCAACAGAGGACATGTTGTGGGGTGTTACAGGCATCAGCATCCAGGATCCTCCATCATTTTTTGAATGCTATGCTCCAACATTGCAGTGACCACATCTATTTTCCCCGTACACCTGAGGAGAGGGCCAGAAATATGCAGGAGTTCTACTTTGTAGCACACTACCCTGAAGTACTGGGTGCTATAGACTGACACATGTAGAAATGAAGGCACTGCCTGGGGAACAGGGTAGGGTCTACATAAACAGAAAGAGCTACCACTCTGTTAAATGCCAAGTTATATGTAATGCCAAGGGCGTCATCTTGAAGATGTTTGCTGCCAACCCTGCCAATTACCATGACTCACATATCTGGCACATCTCCCAACTGTACCAGGTATTCACTAGGGGACACACAGGGTCATCTACTGGGGGATGCAGGTTATGCAGTGGAACCATGGTGGGTGACATGCATCAGAAATGCATACACACCCACTGAAGAATGGCACAATAAGCCACACGCTCAAACCAGAAATATCATAGATTGTGTGTTTGGGCTGCTGAAGTCACGGTTCCAGTGCTTAGATACATCTGGGGGAAGCTTTCAGTACAATCCCCAGACATGTACTGAAGTATTCACAATATGTGCCATGCTGCACAACATCATCCTGAGAAAAAAGCTTCAGCAGGATCAGCAAGGGGAATGAGCACACATCCCACCACCAATGGCAAGGTCACCAAAGCCACATGCAGATGAGTCAGAGGGGAAACCTCCAGCTACTCTGGCTGTAGGAAGATGTAGGCATGCTCAATATGTCCTTTCATTGGCTGAGAGACAACACATAGCACACTCACTCACTCACCACCTGGCGGCCTAAAACCTAGTAACATTGATGGCAGGTAACTCTCACAAACTTTACCTCCCCATGTATTGGCTCTGTACTGCTTTCGTCAGACAAAGTCAGCCCTGAACTAAAACTGTGGCAACTGCAGCATTTACAAGGTAAGTCTTGAACCTGGAGTGTATTGTGTAATAATATGAATGACTGGCATATCTTTACATTTTGTTACTTGGTAATGTAAGCCAGTAAAAGGTGGGAGAATTGTACAGAAATGACCTTAACATATGACAGCAGAGACATATTTGACTTATATGACAAGGCTGGATGC